>NC_056627.2:241351318-241528818 GCF_002870075.4 Lactuca sativa
AACTTTGACCATAAATAACTTTATTTGTGTTATATAATTTTTGATGAAACTTATAACAATGAAAATACATTTAAAAAACAATCTATTTGTATATTTTGCATAAAAAATTATATAACAAAAAATAAATTGTTTAAGGTCAAAGTTGAATAAAAAAGACTTAAAAAGTAAAACGTGGACAATAATTTTGGGACGGAGGGAGGATTTTTAAAATTTTTTTTAAATATTTCCCGCCTATAACCGCTGAGGACCGCCAAGGCCACCAAGCCCGAGTTTGACTGATTTTGACCAATTTCCGCCAAGCACCTAATCGTAATCGGTCCGAGGCCGTTAAGCGATGGCGGCCGATTTCTGCAACATTGTTCATTTGGTTTTCTAGTTTACATTATGTCTAACGTAGTTAACTTCATGTTTATCTACTTTCCTGCTATGATTATTGGCTAATACCTTAACTTTTGTTTAGTGTAGATGAACCATAATATAATGTGTCGATTTTGCTATTTATGGATTTAATTAAGTAGGCTTAACTTGTGTTTGATAAATCTGATACCTAATATGTTAAAGTTCTAATATTTATTGTTTTTCCTGCAAGTTTGCAAGTTTTATATAGTTAGATGATAACTCTTATTGCATAAACTTGATATCTAATTGTTTATGACCATTGAATTGTTTGATCTAGTTATTAAATAAATACTAAGACGAAAAGTGAAAACTGAAATGTAGAAACTCTACTTTTGTAAAACTGCTTTACAAAAATAAATATTATGAAATGACATAAAATATAAAATCTAAAACTAATAAAAGCAAGAAGTATTATTGGTTAACATACCGGAAAACACCAACCCCATGTCAAATCCTTAGGTGATCATATGAATTTAACACATCTTTATGGTGCTAATTCGGGTCTTTTTTGGACTTCTCAAAGAAAGTTGACAACCAAACAAGCATCCAACTTGGTCACCTAGTCTCCATGATAGCAATGGATGTGGAACCCAAAAGTTTTTTCATGAAAAATGATTTCAGCAAATGTAGGCAAGGTCATAGCCTCCACCATCGTCAAACCCCAATACTCGTATAAATATAATGCATGAATAAAATCCCTGGCCCCAGGTGTCGGCAACCACACCAGCCCTAGTAGTCTACTAATGCATTATGCATGGTGCCCTTGAAGTTTATGTGAGCAAAGAGTATGAATACGAAAATGGGGAATTTAGTAGGATATATATATATATATATATATATATATATATATATATATATATATATATATATATATATATATATATATATATATATATATATATATATATATATATATATATATATATAAAATTGGTTTGGTATAACTTTTTCTATGTAAATTTTATCGTACAATTGAAAGACCACATCTTACGGGATAGCGATACACATGGTATGGATTCTGATTATGATTGTGCCTTGGCATCCCTTCGCAACAAGCTTCCAGATTTTGACCTTAACAATTTTACTACTAAAGACACCCCCCCCCCCCCCCCCCCCCCCGCTAAATCCCAGAATACACTGGCAATTGTCTTTTTTCATAAAATTGTCCAAGATATGGAAGTGCATTTCGACATGACGGCTCGGCAGAAAGCGGTTTTCCAGTGCTTACGTGCACCACATGCTCAAGATTTTCCTCTGGCTATCCCTATAGATGGGCTTGGCCAACACATGTCTCCCGTGGAGTATCGTTCTATTCTCAAATATCGACTCATGATTCCCATTTTCCCAACTGACGAGATATGTCCTGTGTATAGCAAGACATGTTTGGACTCTTTTGGGGAGCATGCAATTCACTGTAAAGAACTCTCAGGGTTCAAATACAGGCATGATATGGTTAGGGATATCTTGTTTGACATATTTAAGCGTGCCGGGGTTTCCGCTAAGAAAGAGGCACCTGTTAATTTCTTGACTGACCCGACAGAAAGAAGGTCAACCCTCAGACCGGCTGACATTTTGATTTTTGGATGGGTCGAAGGGAAACACGCATGTGTGGATCTTACAGGGGTATCCCCTCTCGTGGGCCTGAGGGCTGGGGGTTTCACAACTGAACATGCTGCTTTAAAAGCAGCCACAGACAAAGTCACCAAACATGAGAGATCGTGCCTAGAAAATCAATACATGTTCATACCATCTGCATTTGATACGTTTGGTTTCCTCGCACCGGATGTGGTAGAGCTTCTTAAAAGAGTACAACGAATCATGCATAGTAATGTTATATCCCCTAGATTTTCGGATGTAGTCATAAAAAGAATTAGTTTTACCATTCAAAAAGACTTAGCGACACAGCTTGTTGCCCGTTTGTCATCTCACTCATTGTACGATGACAATTAAAAACTTTGAAAGTTGAATTTAAGTAATTTATCGTACAATGATAAAAAAAAATAATAACATAAACCGGGTTGAATCAATTTGGGAAAAAAAAATTATTTGATAAGATACAAAAGCATGTTGAAATTTTTCCAAAAATGAAATAAATAGGACAAAGTTATACACGAATCGGGCTAAATGTTAATCCTAAGTGAATTTGGTATCGGTTGTTAATTATTTCATTAAAATATGTTGATGATGCCGATTTCAGTGACGAAAAGAATCTTTCGCTCATTATTTTCTAGTAGTGACCCAAAAGAGAATATTGTAAAAAATATGCAAATCCAAAAATTTGATTCAAAACCCAAAATTATATGAAAATCCAGGCACAAGTAAATTTGAATGTTCAAATTTAGCGATTATAAAAAATTACGAGAAATTAAATATATTCTTCATTTTTTTTTTTATTTTTTTTCGCTACGTATTTAAGATGTGACAAGTATACAAATTTAACATCTCAATCAAATTTAAATTAAATTTAATTACAGTTGTCACCTAAAAAAGATAGATGGATATTAGAAACAAAAAATAAAAAAAAAATATTTAATTTCTCAAAAATTACGTATTTAGTCTATATGAAATTCCAAAACTTTAATTCTTTATTTTAAAATTTTTATAGGGACTTTTTCACCACACCAATTATTTAAACACCGGATTGAGATTTATCAATTGAAACTATATACAAATTTTTATGCATGAAGTACAATTAACCATAATCAAATTTAAATTATGTAACCCTCACATTTGGCATTTGGCAGTAGCAGTACCACCACGTATAATGCGGAAACATTTCACCGCCGGTAACAACGGTACCAACCTTAAATCACCAAGAAAAATCTACAAATATGTCCACCTAAAAGTCACGTTGATCATGCTGACATTTTTTATAATGTATTTGGAATCGCCGTTGTATAAATCATGCCCAACAATATATACTTATGGCATTTTAGCAAAGCTTTCTATATCTGAAAGATGAGAGGTGAGGTAGTTAGTTTTGCAAAAGACGTGCCAGGTTATCGAGGGTAGTTTAAGATGGTCTCCAAGTTATTTAATAAACCTTTGTAGATGTTTTTTTTTTCGAGAGGTTACTAATGTCGAAGGGACTGATAATATTTTTAGCATGTTGTCATGTAGGATTTTTTTAAGGCTACGCATGATTTTTTTGTGCCATGTAGGATGAAGAGAATGGTTGTAAAAAGGGAGAGAGTGATAGCATCTAATCTTATATTATTTTTATTTTAAAAAAAAAAAGAAATAATCAATAAGAAGCCTTCATCTCCCAACCACTTTCTCTTTCCTTTTGTTAGGAGGTTAACGATCTTATTTATTTTGGAGAGAAGTTTAACACAATTATAGGGAGTGGGCTTAGCGCTCTTAGCGAGCTGGAGGCGAGCATGGCTAGCGAGCCACTTCCTCCAGCCTAAGAGCTAAGATGTAAAAAAAATCAATGCACTAATTAGCTTATATATATATATATATATATATATATATATATATATATATATATATATATATATATATATATATATATATATGTCAATATATTTGAGAACTTTGGATTTATAAGAAAATAAGAAAAATAATAAATTATTATAATAGTAATGTTTTTTTATCTTTTAAATTTAAATGAATAATCTCTGAAGTTTGTTTTTTTTTTTTTTTTTTTTTTTTTTTTTTTTTGCCTTTTGTCACTCTCTTATGAGTTTTTTCTATTTTATTAAATTTCACATAATATTTTAGTATAATAATTAAAATAAATGTAGTAATAAATTAATATCAATTTTATTACTTAACTTACATTTTAATTTTAAAATTCTCAAAATTAAAGCTTATTAGTTTCTTTTATTTATTTAAATTTAAATGATAAAAAACATTTCTATTATAATAAATCATTATTTCCTTATTTTTTTATAAATTCAATATTCTCGAATATTTTGATCTTTATATTTAACTTTTTTTAATTAACCTATATAATATATGAGTTTTACAACTAGTCCTCTCTAATAAATGAAAGTTTTTTTTTCCACTTGTCACACTTTCATTTAATTTGCCAAATGTTATTTTATGATTATTTTGAATTAATTTTTTGTTCTACATGTCATTTTATGAGCTTTTTTATTTTATTAAATTACAAATAATATTTTAAAAGGTAAGATTATTAATAAAATTGATATCCATTTATTACTATATTTATTGCACTTAATTCAAAATAACCATAAAATGACATTTATCAAATTGAATGAGAATGTGACAACTGACAAAAAAACCCTTCATTATATATATATATATATATATATATATATATATATATATATATAATATATATATATATAAGATATTTATTATATTATAGACCAAATAACTTAAAAAACATTAAATCTTATCGGTTTTTTTCATTTTAATCAAGTAATCTTAATTTATATATATACTAATTTTGAAGTGCCTGATGAACAGTATTTGGTTGTAATTGGTGGATTTTTTTTTTAATTTTTTTTTCTTATTTTACTTTTTGTTATTTATCTGGCTCTTGTCTTACACGTGCTCAGCCTTCTGATACTGTCAGGATACGTACGTGGCCTCTTCCTTTGTTTCTTCTAGCTTACTCACCCTCAATCACCTTTTATCGTCCACTGCTTTATCTCCTTGGTCTTTGTTTTCTCTGTTGCCAAGGCACCACAAATCCCATTTTCTTTACGGTTTCTCTCAACCGACTGCCCTGGAAGAAACCCATTAGCTTCTCCTTCTCACGCCTGATCGGCTGGGCTCTGTCCGATCAAGTGTGCTAGCGAATCCCACTTTCTTCTTCCCTCAATACCCTTCTTACTCCAAAAAATTTACACAACTTCCACTCACACTTCCCAATCACCTCCGTCCGAGTGTATCCCTTCTCCATCGCCTCAAGTTGCTTCTGCTCTGTCTTTGCCCTTCTCCGTTTGTAAACCGATTGAAGCTTCCATCTTCGATTGGAGGTTGCTGTTATATCCTTTTGTCGACTGGACCTCTTTCTTTTGGTTTATGGCTTTAGGAAGAGGTCAGCCTTCGATGGCGGTGGTACAAACCATCACCGAGGTAAATTCTTCAACACTGCCGGAATGCTTATCAGGTGTCGAGGTAAGTTCTTCAACTCATGCTTCAACACTCTAATCCATTGTTTCAACTTAAAACAATAAAAAATTTGTTTGAAATTTTGAAATTGCATGTTTTCCCAAGAAATTACCTAATGGATGAAGGCAACATCTGTCGACATTTTTTATTTCTTCGAAGAATCAATGGAGTATTATGTTTTTGGCAGCAGCGGTTGTTAGGGTTGTAGGTATAATGATATTAACTACTGGAAATTGGAGGTAGATTTTTGTTTGAGATAAAAGTTTAAATCAATCGAGTGTTTTTTTAACTATTATTGTTCTCTCCTAAAGCCTCCTCCTGCAATTTTCACCAGAATACTCGGTCACGAACCAATTGGGTGAGAATCCATCAAAATTAGTAAATTGTTGAATTATCGTCCTAACTACAAAAGTTCATTTGAATTTTCTCTATTAAAGGGTTGTAGGGAGTGTGGGTGAAGGCGTACATGAAGTAGTTGAAGGAGACACTATGATCCCAATGTTTTTGCCAGATTGTGGTGAATGTGCAGATTGTTTGTCCAAAAAAAACAACCCGTGTTCAAGATATCCTTTCCATTGTACTCCATGGGTAGGTAGAGATGACACAAGCAGATTCACAAACATCAATGGAGAAACTTTATACCACTTCTTTCATGTGTCAAGTTTTACCGAGTACAAAATAGTTGAAATTGCTCATGTAATCAGAGTTGATCCTGCAATTCCAGCAAACAGAGCCTGCCTCTTAAGTTGTGGAGTATCAACAGGTAAATTTTGTTAATTTTTATGTTCTTTTTACTATTTGTAATATATAGACTGGTAATAAAATGAATGAAGATTAATAGATTATGCATTTGGAAACTTGAGTTTATGAAAATACATTTTTATTCAGGGGTAGGTGCTGCTTGGAAAGCTGCAAATGTGGAAACTGGAACTACAATGGTTGTATTTCGACTGGGTGCAATTGGACTAGCTCTATGATTCTTATAAACTTATTTGTATTAAAAGACACTCATATTTTTAAGCAAGTTCATTGGGGCTGTTATGACCTGCAAATGTCGGTTTTACCGCCAATGCACTCTTTTATTGTATGAAAACCATATGAATTCAAAAAACAAATTTCATCTTGATTGCTATCCGTAATTTTAAAATAAATTGTTCTTTATTTTTATAGAAAAAACTAATATATACAAACTTATGGCATTTTGTCTTCTATAAACAAATATTTATATCGATATACTAGTTGTGAAACCCGTATATTATACGGGTTGATTAAAACAAAAGGTTAAATAGAAACGATTAAATGAGATGTTTATTTAAATTTGAAATTTGAAATAAATAAAAATTATGAGAAAAAACATGCAAAAAATAAATTAATTAAAATTATTGTTTAGTTATCAGACCCGTATACTAAACATGTTAATTATAACAAAATGGTAAACACAAAGGTTTAAACTGTAAATTTATTTGAAATTGAAATTGAAATTTAAAATTTAAAATTTGAAATTAATATCATTATGGTAGGTTTAATTTATGGAAACTAATTAATAATATATTAGAAATGGAAAATGAAATAAATGACAAGTGGAAAATAAATATATCTCTAAATTATGACAAATGGCATGTGACAAATTGAATCAGAGAAGGACATGTGGCAAAATCATTCTTATTTATTAGGGTAGATATCACTGCCAAAGTGCCAAGTGTTATTTATTTATTTATTTTGTCAAAATGTCTTTCTATTCCAATTTCTATGATTTAGTTTCAGTTTGGATTGAAAGTTAGATTTTGGTTTCTATAATTTAGATTCATATTATTAGCCTATTAGAATGAAAAACCTTTTGATTTCAATTCATTTATGTTGAGAAACCAAATAGCAAAATTTGATTCTAAATTTAGTGTAGGAAAATAACTTTTATACAAACATAGACAATTTCTATAATTTAGTCCGGGAGTAAAACTTTCACTCAATTTCGTTTTTTTTTTCGGTGTTGAAAAAATATTAGATTTCAATTTGTTTTTTCAATACAAAATAAGCAAAATCGAATTATTTTTCAACCAAAAAAATCTGTCATACAAACAGAAACCAAATGGTTTTTCGACAAAAAAAAACTGAATTTACGGTTTGGCATCAACATTTATCGATATAGATATTTGGTTATAGAGAACAAAAATGATAAATTTTAATATGTTAATTTTTTCCTATACAAATAAGCCCTACAATTATTTCAAAAAATAAATAAATATAATAATAATAATAATAATAAACAGATAATAGTGGGAATGAGATATTTTGAAATGTGAATGGTTTTTGTGGAAAAAAGGGGCATTACCAGCAAAATCGAGATTTGTAGCTAATAATGGTGACAAGAAGATTTTTTGGAAACATATTTAGTCTTTTAAATACAAATTAAAAAATTAGATTGGTTATATCTAAAAAATTTATAAAATATACTATTTTTTGTTATTATCCTTTAATTTTATAGATATTTGTACATAAAAAGTGATAGTCAAATGATAGAAATATCAATATTAAAAATATTATCATAACCCGGTTCAAAAAAATATCATCACTATTTTATCATTTTTTAATTATAAGAAAACTAAAATCAATTATTTCTAAAAATATGAATAGACGTAAATTTAAAAATTATATGGAATGTGTATATAACATATAAAAAATAAAAACAAATTATTTAATTTTAATAAAACATTTAAAATAATTAACTATTGAAGAAATTTACATCAATTTTTTAATAAATAAAAGTAATGAAAACTTAATTGAGAAAAATAATAATGTTTTTGAGAACCAAAGATGTCCTAACAGTAATATTAGTAATACTGATGCCAAACAGTTTACATTTCTATTTAATAAATGTTTGGATAATGCAGAAAGTGACAAAAGGCTTACAAGTTATGGCAGTATAGTAGTATCTTCAATAATTCAAAACAAACGGATGGCTTATCCTATTTTTGTTATGGGCCACAATTTGGTATCCAAATATTCGTAGAAACCATTTCTTGACGAACATTTTCAAATTTCATATTTGTATTTGTAGAAATCATTTCTTGATTCTATTCCACCTCATAATTCGATGGCTAAAAGAATTGAGCAGTTGGATTTGACTAGTTTAATATATACTAGTGAATGCCCGCGCGTTGCGCAGAAACACCTATATAGTGGAAATCTTTACAAATATATATATTTTTTAATATAAAAATAACGTTGTTAAATTTAATATAATAATTTGTATATAATAAATTGATATAATATATTGATTATTTTGAATTATATGATAATATATACATTTATTATAACTTCAAAATCTCAATCGTTTGAATGACTTCTACTCGCGAGTTACACATGAATAAAATTAAATATAATATATGATTTGATGTTATTTATAGTTGTTTTTATTGTTAATTAATTTTTTAAAATTTATTTGCTTAATGTTTTAAGTTCTATCATTATAATTATTTAAAACATCAAACATTTTTTTTTTTATTTTAAAGCTAACAATATAATCATTTATATAGAGTTGTTTTTAACTATTTTTATTGTAAGTTATTCTAAGCTACTTATTTGGAAACTTTTAACGATTATAAAAATATATTTAAGAAATATTTTAGTTAAATTGAGATTACAATTTAGTTTTTTGCTTTTATCACTATAATTTAACACTTTTAACTATTTACAAAATATTTTTTACTTTTTTTTAAATGGAACTGAAATTTATATTTGAGTTGACATTGTAATGCGCAGAAAAATCTATATAGCTGAAGTCTTTATAAATTTATATATATTTTTTAAATATAACACTAACGTTGTTGTTAAATTTGATATAATAATTCATATATAAATTTGATATAATATATTGATTATTTTGAATTATATGATATATATATATATATATATATATATATATATATATATATATATATATATATATACACATCCATTATAACGTCATAATCTCAATCGTTTGAATGAACTTCTACTCGCGAGTTACACATCAATAAAATTAAATATTATATATGGTTTAAAATTATTTATAGTTATTGTTATTGTTAACTAATTTTTTAAAATTTATTTGCTTAATGTTTTAATTTCTATCATTATAATTATTTAAAACATCAAACATTATTTTTTGATTTTAAAGATAACAATATAATCATTTATATAGAGTTATTTTTAACTATTGTTATTATAAGTTATTTTAAGCTACTTATTTGAAAATTTTTAACGATTATAAAAATATATTTAGGAAATATTTTAGTTAAACCGATATTACAATTTAGTTTTTGTATTTATCACTATAATTTATCACTTTTAACTATTTATAAAATTTTATTTGGTTTTTTTAGTAGAACTGAAATTTATATTTAAGTTGACACTGTAATGTTATATTTAAATTAACAATTAAATTATTTTGTCCAAATTGTTCAAAAGTTGTAGTTTTAAACTGATAATGGTTAAATGGAACAACATTTTAAATCTAATAAATTAAGTATAATACGTTATAATTTGAAGACATAACTTAATAAATAGAAGTAAATATATTATTTTAAAATTGAAATTTAGTCTATTTATGATTACACTTTAGGTTTGATATTTATTTAACCTTATTAACCAACTTACAATCATTATTAGAAAGACACTACCATTTTATCACTTTTAACTATTTATAAAATAATATTTGGGTTGTTTAAGTTAAATAAAATTTATATTTAAGTTGGGCCTATAATGTTATATTTTAATTAATAATTTAAGTATTTTATACAAATTGTTCAAAAATTATACCTTTAAAATGATAATGGTTTACATCCAACAATATATTAAAACTAATAAAATAAGTATAATATGTTAAATGTTAAAAAACATAATTTTATAAGTAGGAGTAAAGATATTATTTTCATATTGAAATTTATTTTATATATGATTACACTTTAGATTTGATATTTATTTAACCTAATTACTAAATTATAATTATTATTATAAAGAAATTGAAAAGTCATGGAAGTTTCAAATGAATGTGGTGAAAGGAAAAAAGAATGGGGGTTTCAAATGTATGAGATTCAAGAAAAAATGCTAGCTTTATAAGTATGTACGCGTGTTGCGTAGAAACATCTATATAGCTGAAATATTTACCAATATATGTTTTTTTTTTAAATATAACAATTATGTGGTTATTAAATTTGATATAATAATTTGTATACTAAATTGATATAATATATTGATTAATTTGAATTATATGATAATATATACATCTATTAAAACTGCATAATGTCAATTTTTTGAATGGCCTCTACCTGTGGGTTATTCATGAATAAAATTAAATATAATATATAGTTTAATGTTATTTATAGTTGTTGTTATTGTTAATTAATTTTTTTTAAATTTATTTGCTTAACGTTTTAATTTCTATCATTGTAATTATTTAAAACATCAAACAATTTTTTTTTTTTTATTTTAAAGGTAACAATATAATCATTTATATAGAGTTATCTTTAACTATTATTATTGTAAGTTATTTTAAGCTGCTTATTTAAAAACTTTTAACGATTATAAGACTATCTTTAGAAAATATCTTAGTTAAATTGATACTACAATTTAGTTTGTGCATTTAGCACTACAATTTTTTATTTTTAACTATTCACAAAATATTCTTTGAGCTTTTAAGTGGAACTGAAATTTATATTGAAGTTAACTTTGTAATGTTATATTTAAATTAACAATTTAAGTATTTTCTCAAACTGTTCAAAAGTTGTAGCTTTAAATTGAGAATGATTTACATAAATAAATTAAGTATACTATGTTAAAAGTTAAAGACAAAACTTTCTAAGTAGAAGTAAAAATATTATTTTAATATTGAAATTTAGTTTATTTATGATTGCACTTTAGGTTTGATACTTATTTAACCTTATTAGCCAACTTATAATCATTATTAGAAAGACACTACAATTTATCACTTTTAACTATTTATAAAATATTCTTTAGGTTGTTTAAGTTGAACTAAAATTTATATTTAAGTTTGATCTTGTAAGGTTATATTTAAAATAATAATTTAAGTGTTTTATACAAATTGTTCAAAAGTTGTAGCTTTAAAATGATAATGATTTAAATACAACAACATATTAAACCTAATAAATTAAGTATAATATGTTAAATGTTAAAAACATAACTTTATAAGTAGAAGAAAATATATTCTTTTAATATTTAAATTTAGTTTATATATGATTAGGTTTTATATTTATTTAAGCTTATTAACCAACTTATAATCATTATTAGAAATAAATTGAAAAGTCATGGGAGTTTCAAATGAATGTGGTTAAAGAAAAAATGAATAGGAGTTTCAAATGCATGAGATTCAAGAAAAAATGCTAGCTTTATAAGTATACTAGGCGAATGCCCGCACGTTGCGCAGAAACACCTATATATTTGAAGTCTTTACAAATATATAATTTTTAAATATAACGATAACGATGTTGTTAAATTTGATATAATAACTTGTATACTAAATTGATATAATATATTGATTATTTTGAATTATATGATAATATATGCATCTATCATAACTTCAGAATCTCAATTGTTTGAATGATTTCTACCCGCGAGTTATACATGAATAAAATTAAATATAATATATTGTTTAATATTATTTATAATTGTTGTTATTGTTATTTAATTTTTTAAAATTTATTTGCTTAATGTTTTAATCTATCACTATTATTTAAAATATCAAACATTACTTTTGATTTTAAAGGTAACAATATAATCATTTATATAGAGTTATTTTTAACTATTGTTATTATAATTTAGGAAATATTTTACTTAAATTGATATTATAATTTAGTTTTTGCATTCATCACTACCATTTATCACTTTTAACTCTTTATAAAATATTCTTTGGTTTTTTTTAATTGGAACTGAAATTTATATTTAAATTCACATTGGAATATGCAGAAAAACCAATATAGTTGAAGTCTTTACAAATATATATATTTTAAATATAACAGTAACGTCGTTGTTAAATGTTATATAATAATCCGTATACTAAATTGATATAATATATTGATTATTTTCAATTAATATATATATATATATATATATATATATATATATATATATATATATATATATATATATATATATATATATATATTATAACTTCATGATCTCAATCGTTTGAATGACTTCTACCCGTGGGTTATACATGAATAAAATTAAATATAATATATGGTTTAATGTTATTTATAGTTGTTGTTATTGTTAAATAATTTTTTAAAATTTATTTGCTTAATGTTTTAATTTCTAATTATAATTATTTAAAACATCAAACATTGTTTTTTGATTTTGAAGGTAACAATATAATCATTTATATAGAGGTATTTATAACTATTGTTATTGTAAGTTATTTTAAGCTACTTATTTGAAAACTTTTAATGATTATAAAAATATCTTTAGGAAATATTTAGTTAAATTGATATTAGAATTTAATTTTTGCATTTATCACTACAATTTATCACTTTTAACTATTTACAAAATTTTCTTTGGTTTTTGAAGTGGAACTGAAATTTATATTTAAGTTGACACTATAATAATATATTTAAATTAACAATTTAAGTATTTTGTCAAAACTGTTCAAAAGTTGTAGCTTTAAACTGATAATGTTTTGCATACAACAACATTTTAAATCTAATAAATTAACTATATTATGTTAAAAGTTATAGACAGAAGTTTATAAGTAAAAGTACAAATATTATTATAAAACAGAAATTTAGTTTATTAATGATAACACTTTAGGTTTGATATTTATTTAACCTTATTAATCAACTTATAGTCATTATTAGGTTTGATATTTATTTGATAACACTATAATTTATCACTTTTAAGTATGTACAAAATATTCTTTGGGTTGTTTAAGTTAAACTAAAACTGATATTTAAGTTGATTCAGTAATGTTATATTTAAATTAATAATTTATTTTTATACAAATTGTTCCAAAATTATATCTTTAAAATGATAATGATTTACATTCAACAATATATTAAAACTAATAAATTAAATATAATATGTTAAAAGTTAAAAACATAACTTCATAAGTAGAAGTAAAGATATTATTTTAAAATTAAAATTTAGTTTATATATGATTAGACTTTAGGCTTGATATTTATTTAACATAATTAACCAAATTATAATTATTATTAGAAATAAATTGAAAAGTCATGGGAGTTTCAAATGAATGTGGTCAAAGAAAAAATGTATGGGGGTTTCAAATGAATGTGGTGCTTGGAAAAATGCTTCTTTTATAAGTATATAATGATAATGATAATGATATATATATATATATATATATATATATATATATATATATATATATATATATATATATATATATATATATTGTGACATCCCCAAATTCACGGCCAGAAAAGACCGATTTGTTTATGTTTTATTTGAAAATCAGAGTATATTTTTAAAGAAATATAATGCGGAATTTGTTCCCAAAAAATATGAAAAAGAATTTATCAAATCATTTCCGTAGAAAATGTATTATATTAAAAACTTTGGGATATCATTGTTAATACAGATCAAAAGCATAAACATAAACAACATAGGCATTATAATATCTATTTATTCTAGTAGCCTATAATCCATTGATCTCTCATCAGATCATCACTCCTGTGCTCTCTTTCCACTTCCTGTATATGAGAAAACTGAGTGAGTCAGGCTTGGGATCCTGGTGAGCACATAAGGTTTTCAACTCGCAATAAATAAGTTTATTAATTTCATCAACCAACAATAACCCGATTACCCATTCCCGTTATCCTCACTTTACGTCCCTAAAACACCTATCGTAAGGAATCTAGCCTAAGGATTATCATCGGGATGGACACTATTGCTAAGGGGTTTGCTCAACAATAAATGTTTGTAAGGCAACCATGAGGGGGATAGAGTACACCAGTGAACACATCGTTCACAAACACCTACAGGTTGCGGGCCTGCTAGCGTTCCACTTGACTGTCTAGAATAGCCTGTGGTTGTCATCTATACTCTACTAGATGACTGAATCAACAACAACATTGAGGCCTCTCATCATTTTATTTCATCACAAACCAACTATTTCATCTACCCATGTTTTACCCCCAACATATTTGTAGATATAAAATACATATACAGTTTAGATCATTTAAAACATGTATAATAGTGTTCGTCTAACATAGATAACAAGTATACAGACAATATGCATACATAGCATGTAATTTATATAAAATACTTCATATATATGCGTAAGATGAAAATAAATATGCACTCACTTTAGTAGCGGGCATAGATAGAATCTAAAAATGGTCAACGACTCGTGATCGTCGGGCTCGGGACACGGAACGGCTTCAAAAAACGAGAGCGAGAAGGAAGATTTGGTGTAAGAAGTGAATGAGGTCGAACTTGCTATTTATAGGCTGATTTCGACCCATTCATGTCGTGAGAAGTCATTGCTTACGTTGCGAGCCATGGATGAATCACCTCGTAGCTTCGACATCTACGTTCTAGGCTTGAATAGTGTCTGTTTGACTCCTCACGTCGTAAGAATTCATTACCCACATCGTGAGCTTTTGAGTTATTGTTCCCGTAGACTTCTTGCTTCGAAATGTGAATTTTTGACTCCTCACATCGTGAGAAAAGAGGCTCACGTCGTGAGTCCAGTCAATTTAGGGCTTCTGACATGTGTCATGCTCTTAGACAACTGTATCTTCGGAAAGTCATAACTTTTGCATACGAACTCCGTTTTTGACGTTGTTTATATCCACGCGTAGGTGGAGACATACTCTACAACTTTCATTTAGACTCCTAAGGATAAAAAGTAGTTTATCATAAACTAACTTTTTACGTTTTCCAGTGTCGTGTCGGTTTTGACGCAAAACTTCGACATGTCATATCTTCTTCGTTATAACTCGGATTTCGGCGTTCTTTATATCTTCAGAATCCTTGTCCCGACCACTACAACTTTCTTCATAGATATTGGACCTATCTATTATTTTATTTTTAACGCTTATTTTTATTCTTAACTTATTATATCTTATAATTAAATATAAGGCACATAAAATCACATAATATTCAAATAATTCCTATTTATTATTTCAAAGTAGGTTATAAGTGTTGACCCTAACTATTACACCATTAAATTAATGATTAGCCTAGAAATACGGGTGTTACAATTCTCTCCTCCTTAGGATGATTCCGTCTCGGAATCATGCATCAGCAAATAGATGTGGGTAGCGACTCATCATGTCACTCTCTGTTTCCTAGGTGAGGTTTGGCCCATTCGTATGTTTCCAGCGCACAAGCACTAAGTCAACCATCTTGCGGCGCAACTTCTTAGTCTTACAGTCAACAATCGCCTCAGGCTCTTCAATTAGCCTCTTATTTTCATCCATCCTTAACTCTGAAATTGGAATTATATTGGGAATTTCTCCCGTAAACTTCCTCAAGTAACACACATGGAAAGTGTCATGAATACCATCTAGTTCTTCTGGTAACTCTAGCTTGTAAGCTTGGTTCCCAATCCTCTGAAGAATTTTGAATGGTCCTATAAACCTTGGACTCAACTTTCCTCTCTTTCCAAATCGTATAATTCCCTTCCATGGTGAGACTTTGAGCAAAACCGAATCTCCAACTTCAAATGTCAGCGGTCGTCTTTTCTTGTCAGCATAACTCTTTTGACGATCCTGAGCTGCTAACATCCTTTCCTTGATCAGTTTCAGCTTTTCAGCAGTCTGATGGACTATCTCGGGGCCCATAAACTGCTTTTCTCCAGCTTCAAGCCAACAAGATGGCGTACGACACTTTTGTCCATACAACGCATCGTAAGGTGCCATGTTAATGCTCGAATGATAACTGTTGTTGTAGGAAAACTCTACCAGAGGTAAGTGCTCATCCTAGTTACCTTGGAATTCTAGGGTACATGCTCTCAGCATATCTTCCAGTGTTTGAATCGTTCTTTCGCTCTGACCATCAGTCTGTGGATGGTAAGCTGTACTTAAACACAACTTCGTACCCATTTCTTCCTGTAGACTTTTCCAAAACCTTGACGTGAAACGACTATCACGATCTGATACAATCGTTAATGGTACACCGTGAAGTCTTACCACTTCCTTCACGTAAGCATTTGCAAGCTTATCCATAGACCATTTCTCATTGGCTGCTATGAAGTGTGCACTCTTTGTGAAATGATCCACGACTACCGAAATCATGTCGTGACCGTTCTTCGTTTTGGGCAGTTTAGTCACAAAATCCATGGTGATATCTTCCCATTTACCCATGGGTATAGGTAAAGGTTCTAAACTCCCATACGGTTTCTGATGTTGTGCCTTAACCCTTGCACATGTTGCACATTCAGCCACATACTTTGCAATATCGAGCTTCATCGTCGGCCACCAGTAGTAGGGTTTCAAATCCCTATACATTTTAGTGCTACCTGGATGAATCGAGTACATGGTTTTGTGAGCTTCTTCCATCAGAAGATCCCTTATTCCTCCCATCGTAGGTACCCAAATTCTATCTTGGAATACCTTCAATCCTTGTTTATTTGTACCGAATACCAATGTTTTGCCTAAACGTTCTTCCTTTCGGTCATTTTTCTCCAAAGCTTCTTCCTGAGTTTTCTTGATACTTTCCACAATCGTCGAGACAACTTCAATTCGTAATGATCTTGGCCTTTTTCTTTCAAAGTTTACTTTTCGACTTAGAGCATCTACTACAACATTTGCTTTACCAGGGTGGTAAAGTATCTCACAGTCGAAATCTTTGAGTAACTCTAGCCAACGTCGTTGTCTCATGTTCAATTCCTTCTGATTAAAGAGATACTGGAGACTCTTATGATCAGTGAAAAGTTTGCACTTCGTGCCATAGAGGTAATGCCTCCATATCTTTAGGGCAAAAACTACCGTTGCCAACTCCAGGTCATGAGTGGGGTAGTTCTTTTCATGCTCCTTTAATTTTCGAGATGCATATGTTATCACCTTTTCTCTTTGATTTAGAACACATCCTAACCCGCCTCCCGACGCATCGCTATACACTGCAAAATCTTTAACTCCATCGGGTAGAGAAAGAATTGGTGCTTCACACAATTTCTTCTTTAGCTTCTCGAATGCCTCATCGTGTTTCTCACTCCATGCATATGTGGCTCCTTTATGGGTCAAAGCTATCAATGAAACAACTATCGAAGAAAAGCCTTGGATAAATCTTCGGTAATATCCACCTAATCCCAGAAAGCTTCGAATCTCTATGGGACTTTTTGGTCATTACCACTTCATTACAACTTTTATCTTTGCTGGTTCAACCATTATTCCCTCTTGGTTAACCACGTGACCCAAAAATTGGACTTCTCGAATCCAGAAATCACATTTGGAGAACTTAGCATACAACTTCTCCTTCTTCAAAACTTCTAATACTTCTCTCAGGTGCTTGCCATGCTCCTGCTGACTCTTTGAGTATATTAGAATGTCATCTATGAACACTATTACAGATTTATCGATGAATGGTTTACAAAACCTATTCATCAAATCCATAAATGCTGCTGGAGCATTGGTCAGTCCAAATGACATAACTAAGAACTCGTAGTGTCCATATGTTGTTCTGAATGCAGTCTTCTCAATATCCGACTCTCTCACCTTCAGCTGATGATATCCTGACCTAAGATCGATCTTTAAGAAATAGTTCGAACCTTGCAACTGATCGAATATGTCATCAATCCTTGGCAATGGATACTTGTTCTTCACTGTATCCTTGTTCAACTCTTGGTAGTCTATACACATCCTCATGCTTCCGTCCTTCTTCTTTACAAATAGCACCGGAGCTCCCCAGGGTGATGAACTAGATCTAATAAAACCTTTGTTCAATAACTCCTAAATTTGCATCATAAGCTCCTTCATCTCCGTCGGTGCTAGTCGGTATGGTGCTTTCGCTATTGGTGTTGATCATGGCGACAAGTCTATTCGAAACTCCACTTGTCTATCAGGGGGCAATCCAGGAATATCTTCGGGAAAGACTTTTGGATAGTCACACACCACGGGTATACTTTGTATCTCTTTCTTCTCCTTCTTAGTATCAATCACAAATGCCAAGTATGATGTGCATCCTTTGGAAAAACATTTTATGGCTTTCATCAAGGAAATGATTCCAGAATTTACTCTGTGTTTGTCTCCGTACACCATAAATGACTCTTTTCCAGATGGGTTTACTCTTACCATATTCTTCTTGCATAGTATCTCAGCATCGTACGTACTAAGCCAATCCATTCCTAGCATGATGTTGAAACCATTCAACTCAATGGGTAGTAATTCCTCGTGGAATTTGTTCCCGTTCAAGTTGATGATGATATTTTTAATGCAATTACTAACAGGTATGAACTTGCCACAGGCAACTTCTATAACTATAGTATTATTAAGTTTATCTATAGACAATGCTAGTCTTCTACCAAAATTATGTGATATAAATGAGTAGTTTGCTCCTTAATCAAATAATAGATTGGCATGCAATCCATTGACGAGAAAGGTACCTGAAGCGACATCTGCTTCATCTCTTGCTGCTTCCAGTGTCATCTGGAAAGCTTTGGCTTTCGGTTTCGGTGGGACATTAGGCCTTGCTGCCTCCTTCTTCTTCGGACAGTCTTTCAAGATGTGCCCTTCTTCATTACACCCATAACAAACTTTCTTGTCGAGGGTGCATTCATTGGCATAGTGCCCAGGCTTTCCACACTTAAAACAAGTGACTCCTCCGTCACATTTCCCTAAGTGCTTCTTCTTGCACTTCTCACACCATTTTGCTTCACCTCCTCTTCCTCCAAACTTCTTCGAATCAGACTTCGAAAATTTGCTTTTCTTGTTGGACCCTAAAGATCCATCCAACTTCCTTTTATCACCAACTTCAACCTTGCTGGCGGCTCTTCCCTTGATCATCTCCTCAACAGACTTAGCAGCCTAGATAGCTGCCTCCAGAGTAGGTGCCTGACGTACTGGCCCAACGTACTCCCATGGAAGTCCCTTTGCGTACTTGTCGACTTTTGTTAATTCACCTGGGACGATGAAAAAAGCAAACTCCATTTTGTATGTGAAGGCATTGGTGTATTCATCAATGGACATGTTGTCCTTCTTTAACGTCAGGAATTGGTTTTCCAGCTTAAGCAGATTTTGGGCCGAGCAGAACTTGCGTTTGAAGTATACTAAGAACTCTGCCCATGTCAGTTGTAGTGGCTCGTTGGTGTGACAACCCGAAATTTCCAATTGTTTCGTCTCCGAATTTAAGCAATCCAAAAATTTACCACATTTATTTCAAAATATTTTGGCCGGATTTAAGCCCATTGGAATATTTTAAATAATATTCGTCAAGCGAACCAAAAATAAGGAGGTATAATTTAAAATTTGTCGTATTTAACATAAGTCGTGAAAAATCCCGTATGCGGTTGGTATTGGGTGGACCCCCACCCAGGCTGTAAACTCAACCCTATATAAGGGTTGAGTGGGTTTCATTCCAACCTTTTCACACCTTAGGAGCCTCCTCTCTCTACTTTCTCTATCTACAAATCGGGTTTTGGTAAAAAATCGCCCCTTCGAGCTTCAAAATGGTAAGTTAACCTTCCTAGCTTGTTGTTTAGCTTATCGCACTTGAAAATTCGTGGCTTAATCATCCAAAAACCCCAAGAACAAGAGTTTACGGGTTGGGAACATCCCAAAACCGTAAACACCTTGAAAGAGGGTTTTGATGCCCAAAAACCCTCCCAAAACCTTTCCAATGCTTAGCTAATGGTCTAGAGACTTGAATGAATGATCTATGAACCCCAAAACATGAATTTAAGAGGGTAAACATGAGTTTACGATTTGGGGATCTCTTAAAACCGTAAACACCTCCAAAGGGGTATTTAAGTGCCTTTAACACCTTGTATGGCTTGTATTTGGGTCTAGAACTTTGCATGCTTAACCTACAACCACCAAAACACAAAAAGAATGGACTAACATGAGTTTACGACCGTAAACTCATGTTTTTACGGCCGTAAACTCTCAAGGGAGTGGTCCAAGGACCGTAAACTCCAAAAAGTGTCCATTTTGAGCCCCAATCACTTCCATAGCCCTTGAATCAACCCTAGAACCTTTCCTTGTGAAGCATGAAGCCTTAAAGCACACAAATACACCCCACCCATGAGTTTACGGCCGTAAACTAATGGGGGATATGGTTCCAAAACCGTAAACACCCCTAGGTATTACCATTTGAGGAGTAAACTCCAAAGTGGGACTATACTCTCCTTAGATGCAACCCTTAACACTCCTAGCACTTGAAACAAGGTGTTTCCATGCATGAGAGGGTCTTTACTTGCTTAATTAGTTATTAATGACTAACTGGATACTTAAATGTATCATTACATTCTAAATAGGATCCAAGTGTGTGTTCAAGACCTCAATTGACACATAGCATCCTATATCGTCCGACCATCTGAGTCACCACGTCAGGTAAGTTCATACCCCTGAATTAACCTTTTAAATGTTTTTAAATGCTTTTATGGGGGGGGATACAAGTTGAAACATGCTAGTTATCATATCAATCATATGTGATTAATAACCCGCATGCAAAAGGATTTACTACACTTTCATCTGTTTTACCAAGTATATTACTTCAAATGGTTTTCCAAAACGTTGTTACTTGTTTAGATCTTTCTCAAACTATCTTTCGTGCTGTATGTTTTCCTTCAAAACCTGTTACATCAGTGTTTCAAACAAAGGTTTTCTTCACTTAAACTATTTTATCAAATCATTTTTCAAGCTTGTTTATGAAAGGTTTACCAAAGGTTTTCAAAGCTTGTTTTATAAACTGACATCAAGTTATAAATTCTTATTTATAAAGTTTTTCCAAAAGTTTTACAAAGTTTCTGTTAAGCTTTTACTTTGTTAAATGCATGCCCGTATAGGTATAGTTATATATGTAATATTTAAAGGACCTAGGAAGGCTAACTCGCTTTGATTCCTTTTCCTTGTTTGGATGTGGCTTCGGGGTATCGGTTATCCATCCGAAGGTCGTTTAAATATTAGTTATATATCATGTATACAAATATGGACATAAAAGCTCTCTCGGCCAATTCATCGCCTTGAGTAGTACATGCATCCTTCCATTATTCATGTTTCTAGAACCCTAGTAACTATTACAGAAATAGTTAGGAGATTCTATCTCTCTCTCTCTCTCTATCTATCTCTTTCTCTCTCTCTTTATCTCTTTCTCTCTCTATCTCTCTCTCTAGTACGAAGATTTACTCAGGATTCAGTTCATTTGCGAGTCTATACTATTATTATAATACTTTAGAATGTGACACCCTATTTCCCTCTATGACACTTCATCGCGCCATCGCCGTGTAACCAGAGTCTCTTGGAGGGAGAGCGAACATCATGTGTATAGATCTATACGGGACTGACACTCCCGCACCCTGACTGCTAGCTACAGTCCGCGCCGGTAAGGCCCATGGGTGACATAATGTCATTAACTCTACGCGTGACCTGGAGGGTCATTAGATACTCTATCGTCAATCACCATGGTTACGTACGAGTTCACATTCACCCCCTTGTTTTAGACTTTGCTTGTAACAGCCCGGATTCCCAGGTATTATTTATTCTTATAATTTTGGTGATTTGTGAGGAGACTTGGCGAGTTGGAGCTCAAACTCGCCGAGTATGATCGCGGTTTGGGCACGGGTTCGCGTCCGGACTCGGCGAGTCCAAAAGGTGGACTCGGCGAGTCCATACTGTTTAATGAAACCCTAATTTCCAGGGTATGAGACCTATTTAAAGGGGCTTATGGCCGTCATTTGCAGCCACCAACTCTAGAGAGAACCCTAAAGAGTGTTTGAGCGTTTTGTGAGAGAGAAGAGGAAGATCCTTGACTATTTGTGGGTGTTTTTGCATATAGAAGAGGATCAAGGCAAGAGGAGACCAAAGAAGGTGCTAATCCAGTGATTCCTGAGCTCAGAGACTTCATTTGAGGTAACCATTCGTTCCTTTCTCAGTCCTTGGTGTAAATCTTAGAGTTAGGGTTTCTTTGTGGAGGGATCCATAGAGTAATTGGCCTCTTCTCGTGTTGGTGCTTTAGATCTGGACCCAAAGAGGTACAAAGACTCTTTTCTCTCAAGCTTTATGAGTGCTAATGGAGGCCATGAGCTTAGAATAGCATTCTAGTGACCATATCATCAAATAAGGCCTTTGAACCTTTGCATGAGCACCAAGATAGTAACTTTACGTGATGTATGTGCTTGGAAGGACTGGATCTATGAGTTATTGGAACGGATCTGACCTCAGGAGTGAGTTTGAGTTTATGCATGGCATAGACTCGCCGAGTCTGAAGAACAGACTCGGTGAGTAGCATGAAGATTGTCCATAACCACTCAGCGAGTGGTCTTGCCGAGTTAAGGGGTTGACTCAGTGAGTCAGGGAGAGTCAGAGAGGGTTGTCGGGTGGAATGAGTCAAGCTGGAACTCGCTGAGTTGTTCTTAAGACTCGGCGAGTTGAGTCGTGGTGGCCCCGCGATTCATGCCAGGTGGAACTCGTCGAGTTAGGAAAGTACTCGACATGTCAAGAGAGGATCCTAGGGAGCCAGTGAACACGTATAGACTCGCCGAGTCGCTCTAGTGCACTCGCCGAGTCCGGTCAAAGTTGTCCGTTGACTGTTGACCAGAGTTGACCAGTGTTGACTTGATAGGGGTAGTCAACCTTAGTTGTGAAAGTGTTAATTAGAGATATATTGTGTTATAGGAGGATTATAGCTCGGGGGATCGAGCGCTAGTGATTTCTGGGATTTGCGAGTTATTGAGATACGTAAGGTGAGTCTTCTCACTATACTTTACCTTGAGTAGGTAATCAAAGTTATGTGACAGAGTATTTGTATGCTATATGTATGTTATGTGTTGTACTGCATTATTTCTATGTGATTTATGCTGTGCATATTTATAGAGTTGGAACCAGAAGGTTCACAGAGTTAGAACCAGAGGGTTCACAGAGTAGGGTCCACGGACCCACAGAGTTATAGCCTCGAGTGGCTAATATGTGTTATGTGTGTTATTTTGGGGAACTCACTAAGCTTTGTGCTTACAGTGTTGGTGTTATTTGTTTTAGGTACTAGTGATGACCGTGGGAAGGCGCCAGCTTGATCAGTACACACACACGGGATTTTTATGTTATCAGATCTTGGGATTTTTATATGGCATGGATTGAGTTTCAAACATTAATGTTTTTATGAATGTTAAATGATTTGTGTTTTCATAAATGCGAAAAATTGTATTGAAATTTACGGTGTTATAAGTTGGTATCAGAGCCTTGGTTTGAGGGATTCGAGTACACCTTCGGGCGTATTTAAACTCAAACTGAGGATTTGAGAAGTATTTTCAAAAAGAGTAAAAGATTTTTTTGGAAAAACGCAGAGTAGAGTTGTGTGTACGATCAGTCCGCGCCCGAACGGTGATTTCCCAAAATACCCTCATGTTATGTGATATTGATATTGATATGATGTATTCTCATGCTAGAGTAGGCTAGGTACTCCTATTAGGACTAGAGTGGCCTGATGTGTGATGCCTTAGCCTAGGGAAAGGTGAGCTGCTATGAGATGCTTGAGAGTGAGTAGGTAGCAGCGAAGGGCTTATGAGAGATCTGTTAGAGAGTGGATTATGCATGATAGTGTACTTGGAATTTGGGATCCGAAGAGGAGGACTTGGGGTGTATTCTGATACGGTGCAGACAGTAGTATTGGGCCCGTACTACTGAAAGCACCGGGGCGGAGTACAGCCCAAGTAAGAATCTTTGGAATACCAAGGATCAAGGAGGAATGAGTTGTCGAGTGTGAGTATGCTCGAATGGATTCTAATTTATCGTATGTTGTATTTCAGAGGTAGATCATGGTGAGGACACATCTTATGCCTGAGAGCAGTGGGGCCAGTGATGAGAAGATCCGCCAGATCATCCATGAGGAGGTGGCTGCGGCCATCAGGACAGAGATACTAGAGATGTTTGGGCCTATTAAGACCACGTTGATTGAGACCTTCGACGAGCGTTATGCCGCTCTTTCTGAGGCTGCTGTTGCAGCGGCCACCGCAGCTATTGCTGCCGCGAGGCTGCAGGGTGGTGATGCGTTGCTGTTCCGAGAGTTCAGCAACACAAAACTGCTGGAGTTTGATGGGACCCAGGACCCAGTGGTGGCTATGAGATGGATTTTTGACATAGAGGGGTGTTTCTTCACTTGCTCATCTCCTGAGCATTTGCGAGTTCGGTTCGCGCTGAACCAGCTTCGCTTGGGAGCAAAGGACTGGTGGAAGTTTGTGACGGCGCACTTTATGCCTGCTGAGCTTGCGGCAGTGACCTGGGAGAGGTTCACTGCCATGTTCCGAGATGAGTACGCTCCCCAGGTGGAGAGGGAGCATTTGGCCCAGGAGTTTCTGACCCTCAAGCAGGGTACCGAGTCTGTTACGGTGATTACCAGGATGTTCCACGAGAGGGCGATGTTCTGCCCTGAGCATGTGTCCACTGAGCAGGCGCGTATGAGCCGATATTTGAGTATTTTGAGGCGAGACATTCGGGAGTTCGTGGCGAACTCCTCGTACCGGACATTTGCCGAGCTTCAGGCAAATGCCCGGAAGAGGGAGATTGAGCTAGAGACTCATGCCAGGGAGGAGGCGGAGTCTCAGGGGAGGGATCGGCGACCGGCACAGTCCCAGCCGACGGCCAAGCGGGCCAAGCCCGCTGATCCCAAATCGGGGAGACAAAAGGGCCGCACTTGTGGAAAGCGCGGCAAGGGTCATGACGGAGTATGTAGAGCTGGATCTTGCTATAAATGTGGCAAGGAGGGGCATATGGCCAAGGACTGCCCCAAGGGGTTTGCAGTGTGTTTCCACTGCAACCAGACCGGACACCGGAAGGTGGAGTGTCCGCAGTTGCGGGGATCAGCTCAGTTAGCACCTCGGGGATCTGCCCCTGCCGCTATCAGAGTTACCGAGAGTCGGTCAGTAAAGGCCGAGGCGCCGAGGGCACGAGGGAGAGCTTTTCAGTTGACCGCGGAAGAGGTCCGCGCAACGCCTGATGTCGTGGCTGGTATATATTCTTTCGTGTATTTATTTTGATGTCGAGATATTATGCTTATATTATGTTTTGCGTATGTACTTTTCTTGTGAATTCTGTACATGCCTTGGTGTTATTTGACTCGGGTGCGAGTCGGTCTTTTGTATCTTTGGCTTTTAGTCAGCATATCAGTGTTAGTCGTGAGGCATTGAGTCGGCCTCTGAGAGTTTCCATAGCTGACGAGAGGGTTATATATGCCACGAAGGTTCTCCGGGGGTGCGTGTTCGAGATTTTCGGAGTTGAGTTCCCAATTGATTTGGTTCCTATTGCGATGGGTGATGTCTGTGTCATTGTGGGCATGGACTGGTTGAGCAGATTCGGTGCGGTTATCGACTACGAGCGACAGCTGGTGACCATACAAGACCCTAGTGTGGGAGTTCTTACAATGTACGGCGAGGGTACACGTTCCGGATCAGTGTTTTGTTCGGCCGCTAGGGTGAGGCAGTGTCTACAATAGGGCTGTAAGGGTTTTACGCGGGTGGATTCCGAGAGACCGAGGTCAGTTGAGGAGGTTCCGATAGTGCGTGAGTTCCCGGATGTATTTCCAGAAGAGTTACCGGGTGTGCCTCCTATGAGGCAAGTGGAGCTCAGTATCGATTTGGTTCCAGGGGCCGCGCCTATCGCTAAGGTGCCTTATCGCCTTGCACCTCTAGAGATGCAAGAGTTATCCTTGCAGCTTCAGGAGCTGCTGGGGAAGGGGTTTATTCGGCCGAGCAGCTCGCTATGGGGAGCGCCTATCCTGTTTGTCAAGAAGAAGGATGGTTCACACCGGATGTGCATTGATTACCAGGGGTTGAACAAGCTGACGGTCAAGAACCGTTACCCGTTGCCGAGGATCGACGATTTGTTCGATCAGTTACAGGGAGCATAGTTCTCCAAGATCGATTTGAGGTCTGGATATCATCAGGTGAGGGTGCGAGATGAGGACATCCAGAAGACAGCGTTCAGGACGCGTTATGGGCATTACAAGTTTGTGGTGATGCCTTTCGGGCTCACCAATGCCCCGACAGTGTTCATGGATCTCATGAACCAAGTGTGCAGGCCGATGCTAGATCGGCCGGTGATTGTATTCATCGATGACATTTTGGTATATTCGAGATCTAGAGAGCAGCATGAGGAGCATTTGAGGGAGATCCTCGGAGTTCTAACATCGGAGAGGCTTTATGCCAAATTCTCCAAGTGTGATTTCTGGTTGCGAGAGGTCCAGTTCCTAGGTCATCGCGTTAATCAAAAAGGGATATTGGTTGACCCGACCAAAGTTAAGGCGGTGATGAGTTGGGAGGTGCCGAGGTCACCTTCCGAGATCAGGAGTTTCTTAAGGTTGGCGGGTTATTATCGGAGATTTATCAGGGACTTCTCCAAGTTCGCGGTGCCACTCACCAGGTTGACCCGGAAGGGTATCGCTTTTTCATGGGGCCCCGAGTAGCAGGCCTCCTTTGAGACGCTTCGCCAAAGGTTATGCGAAGCCCCAGTGTTAGCCCTCCCGGAAGGGATGGAGGACTTTGTGGTATACTGTGATGCATCAATTTTGGGGTTGGGGGCGGTGCTGATGCAGAGAGGGCATGTGATAGCATATGCATCGAGGGAGCTGAAGCCTCATGAGACGAGATATCCCACCCATGATCTAGAGTTGGGGGCAGTGGTGTTCGCCCTCAAGATTTGGCGTCACTACCTGTATGGGGCTCGGTGTACGATATACACGGACCATAAGAGTTTGAAGTATTTGATGGATCAGCCCAACCTAAATATGCGACAGAGAAGGTGGTTGGATGTGGTCAAGGATTATGATTGTGAGATCCTGTACCACCCAGGCAAGGCTAATGTTGTAGCCGATGCACTAAGCCGCAGGGCGGAGAGCACCCCACTGCGGGATGTATGTTTGAGATTGACCGTGATAGCTCCAGTGCTGGATGCCATTCGTGGGGCACAGGCCGAGGCTGTGCAACCTGAGATGTAGAATAAAGAGTGAGCTGTTGGATTGATTTCAGAGTTCGTTACCGATGGTCGGGGGCTTATGACATTCTAGGGGCGTATCTGGGTGCCGTTTGTGGGAGGAACGCGTACCATTTTGATGGAAGAGGCTCATCGGTCGAAATTTTCGATCCATCCTGGGGCCACTAAGATGTATTTGGACCTGAGGAAAGAGTATTGGTGGCCCTGTATGAAGAGGGATGTTGCATGGTTTGTTGAGAGGTGCTTGACCTGCCGTAGGGTTAAGGCCGAGCACCAGAGACTGCATGGTAAGTTGCAGCCGTTGGAGGTTCCCGAATAGAAGTGGGAACAGATCACCATGGATTTTATCACCAAATTGCCAAGGACTGCCAGGGGAGTTGATGCAATTTGGGTGATTGTGGACAGGTTGACGAAGAGTGCTCACTTTCTTGCTATCAGCGAGAGTTATTCCACAAAGAAGTTAGCAGAGATGTACGTGAGGGAAGTGGTATCTCGGCATGGGGTGCCGATCTCGATTGTCTTAGACCGGGATGTACGTTTCACTTCCATATTCTGGAAGAAGTTTCATGAGGAGTTGGGTACTAGGCTGCATTTTAGTACCGCATATCACTCCCAGACGGACGGGCAGAGTGAGCGGACGATTCAGACGCTCGAGGACATGCTCCGGGCATGTGTGTTGGATTTCGAGGGAAGTTGGGATACGTACTTACCCTTGGCAGAGTTTTCCTACAACAACAACCATCATTCGAGCATTGGTATGCCGCCTTTTGAGCTGTTGTATGGGAGGAGGTGTCGGACCCCCATTTGTTGGGGAGAGGTTGGACAGCGTGTGATGGGCAGTACAGAGATCGTGCTTCAGATGACAGAGCAGATCCAACAGGTCAGACAGAGGTTGTTGACCGCTCAGTGTCGTCAGAAGAGTTATGCAGACAGACGCCGGTCCGAGCTTGAGTTTCAGGTCAGCGACCTTGTACTCCTGAAGGTCTCTCCTTGGAAAGGAGTGATTCGATTCAGGAAGAGGGGCAAGTTGGGGCCCTGATATATTGGTCCATTCCGAGTGATCGCGAGGGTAGGCCGGGTAGCTTATCGTTTGGATTTGCCAGCAGAGTTGGGGCAGATTCACAACACTTTCCATGTGTCGCAACTGCGGAAGTGTATAGCCGATGAGTCGGCAGTGGTTCCATTAGAGGATATTCAGGTGGATGCGAGCCTGAATTATGCTGAGAGACCAGTGGCAATCAGAGATCAGAAAATCAAGGTTCTGAGGAACAAGGAGGTACCCTTGGTTTTGGTTTAGTGGCAGCATCGGAAGGGGTCCGAGATGACTTGGGAGTCGGAGCGTGAGATGCGTGAGCAGTATCCAGAGTTGCTTGCAGAGCGAGACTTCGAGGGCGAAGTCTAGTTCTAGTGGGGGAGAATTGTAGCAGCCCGGATTCCCAGGTATTATTTATTCTTTTAATTTTGGTGATTTGTGAGGAGACTCGGCGAGTTGGAGCTCAAACTCGCCGAGTATGATCGCGGTTTGGGCACGGGTTCGCGTCCGGACTCGGCGAGTCCAAAAGGTGGACTCGGCGAGTCCACGCTGTTTAATGAAACCCTAATTTCCAGGGTATGAGACCTATTTAAAGGGGCTTATGGTCGTCATTTGCGGCCACCAACCCCAGAGAGAACCCTAAAAAGTCTTTGAGCGTTTTGTGAGAGAGAAGAGGAAGATCCTTGACTATTTGTGGGTGTTTTTGCATATAGAAGAGGATCAAGGCAAGAGGAGACCAAAGAAGGTGCTAATCCAGTGATTCCTGAGCTCAGAGACTTCATTTGAGGTAACCATTCGTTCCTTTCTCAATCCTTGGTGTAAATCTTAGAGTTAGGGTTTCTTGGTGGAAAGATCCATGGAGTAATTGGCCTCTATTTGTGTTGGTGCTTTAGATCTGGACCCAAAGAGGTCTAGAGACTCTTCTCCCTCAAGCTTTATGAGTGTTAATGGAGGCCATGAGCTTAGAATAACATTCTAGAGACCATATCATCAAATAAGGACTTTGGGCCTTTGCATGAGCACTAAGATTGTAACTTTATGTGATGTATGTGCTTGGAAAGACTGGATCAATGAGTTGTTGGAACAGATCTGACCTCAGGAGTGAGTTTAAGTTTATGCATGGCATAGACTCGCCGAGTCTGAAGAACAGACTCGGCGAGTAGCATGAAGATTGTCCATAACCACTCAGCGAGTGGTCTTGCCGAGTTAAGGGGTTGACTCAGTGAGTCAGGGAGAGTCAGAGAGGGTTGTCGGGTGGACTGAGTCAAGCTGGATCTTGCCGAGTTGTTCTTAAGACTCGGCGAGTTGAGTCATGGTGGCCCCGCGATTCATGCCAGGTGGAACTCGTCGAGTTAGGAAAGTACTCGACGTGTCAAGAGAGGATCCTAGGGAGTCAGTGAACACGTATAGACTCGTCGAGTCGCTCTAGTGCACTCGCCGAGTCCGGTCAAAGTTGACCGTTGACTAGAGTTGACCAGTGTTGACCTGATAGGGGTAGTCAACCTTAGTTGTGAAAGTGTTAATTAGAGATATATTGTGTTATAGGAGGATTATAGCTCGGGGGATCGAGCGCGAGTGATTTCCGGGATTTGCGAGTTATCGAGATACGCGAGGTGAGTCTTCTTACTATACTTTACCTTGATTAGGTAATCAAAGTTATGTGACAGAGTATTTGTATGCTATATGTATGTTATGTGTTGTACTGCATTATTTCTATGTGATTTATGCTGTGCATGTTTATAGAGTTGGAACCGGAAGGTTCACAGAGTTAGAACCAAAGGGTTCACAGAGTAGGGTCCACGGACCCACAGAGTTATAGCCTCGAGTGGCTAATATGTGTTATGTGTGGTATTTTGGGGAACTCACTAAGCTTTGTGCTTATAGTGTTGGTGTTATTTGTTTCAGGTACTAGTGATGACCGTGGGAAGGCGCCAACTTGATCAGTACACACACGGGATTTTTATGTTATCAGATCTTGTGATTTTTATATGGCATGGATTGAGTTTCAAACATTAATGTTTTTATGAATGTTAAATGATTTGTGTTTTCATAAATGCGAAAAATTGTTTTGAAATTTACGGTGTTACATTGCTAGCTGTATCGTTCATTCGATACTGTCTGGAGTCTGTATTTCCTTGTTTTAGACTTTGCTAGCTATATCGTTCATTCAATACTGTCTGGAGTTTGTATTTCCTTGTTTTAGACTTTGCTAGCTGTATCGTTCATTCGATACTGTTTGGAGTGTGTGCTTCCTTGTGTTAGACTGAGCCAGGCGTATCATCCATTCGATACTCTCTTGGAGTCTATGTTTTCATTTGGTTAGGTCAGCAGTATTACTGCTGAGGTATATGTTATTTTCCCCTAGTATTTTTACTTGGGAATTTCTCTCAATTCCTTTAAAGTCAAAACTGTATTTTGGTAATGATAGTATTTTGGGGAAATTACTCCTTAAAACATAAATCTGTCGAGCCTTGGTAGAAGACTGCTTTTATTTGAAAATATTGGATTTTCTGGAAAGGATTCTAATACACCGTAGATTCTAAACTACTATCTTTCATAAAGTTATTTTGAATAGAAATGTGTATTTATATAAATGACACTAAATACTTATGAATTCACCAACATTATAAAAATGCTGATACTCGCTTTCAAAAGTAACTTGTATTCTCAGGTTATTGATAGACAGGTACATCGCGAGAGTTTTTGCGAAGTCAGCCTAGAACCGAGTTGCATCTATGTTATGTTCTGTATTTACTTTGATGTTACTATGAAATGTAACCTATGTAAAATTATTACTATTAATGCAATGGTTGTTGTACTTTGATTACTATACTGCATATGTTGTGATACTTGACATGACGTCCTCCACCCTAGAACGTTTCCGCCATTCTCGGTTTTGGGGTGTGACAGTTGGGGCTTATGGTCTTCCCCAGAGTGTTCCACCAGCGAACAGCGCCACCTCTAACTGACGTACTGCATATGTGGTTTGTAGTTTGCCCTTGCAATCACATGTTATGTAAGCCAACTCCATCTCCGAGATCCAATCCATAACTCCAATTGGATCTTATTTCCCAGTGAAATTCGATGGCTTGCAAGTTGTGAAGTCCTTATACTTGCGTCCATTCCTCTCGACTCTTTCATCTTGGTTGTTCCTCCTAATCACTGACGGTTCAGCTTGACTAACAGTCCTACTGTAATTCCCTTCTTATGACTGTCCGTCATTCAGCTCAGGCTGTTCAACAGGTATCGTAGGTTCATCCCTATTCTGTTGAATTAAACATCTTGTCTCCTCCATCTGGCGATCCAACATGATCTGGATCATAGCTTGTACCGCAGCCATCGTCATTGGCTTAGGTGCAGCTTCTACAACTGGAACTTGTTCAATCACTTGGGGTTGAGGCTGTTGATTGTCATTTACATTGGCATTTTTGACCCCACTTCGGGTTCTTGCCATGATGGTCTATACACCAAATCAGACGTTTAGTGTGTAGTGACAAGAATTAAGATAGGAAAACTTTATCTACGATAGACGTATTAAATCCTCCTTATTACTCCAAAACGTTTACATGCTAGTTCTAATATCGTAGTCAAACGTTTAGAATCCTGAACACATAAAGTTTCTAGATTCGGTCGGCAACAGACCATAGATCCGAACAAATAATAGCATATAAGGCATCTTTATAGTTATAGCTATAACACAAAGCATTTAGCACATAAAAGCATTTTAGGCATCTTTCCTAAAATAAACTAGTGCTTGTATCTAAAATATAGCAGGTACTCATCTGACAATCATCACTTAGAATTCTAAGTTTAAGTCTAGAAATCCTACAATTTCCTAGTTCGCTTAAACTAGTGCTCTGATACCAACTGTGACATCCCCAAATTCACGGCCAGAAAAGACCGATTTGTTTATGCTTTATTTGAGAATCAGAGTATATTTTTAAAGAAATATAATGCGGAATTTGTTCCTAAAAAATATGAAAAAGAATTTATCAAAGAATTTCCGTAGAAATGTATTATATTAAAAACTTTGGGATATCATTGTTAATACAAATCAAAAGCATAAACATAAACAACATAGGCATTATAATATCTATTTATTCTAGTAGCCTATAATCCATTGATCTCTCATCAGATCATCACTCCTATGCTCTCTTTCCATTACCTGTATATGAGAAAACTGAGTGGGTCAGGCTTGGGAGCCTGGTGAGCACATATGGTTTTCAAACTGCAATAAATAAGTTTATTAATTTCATCAACCAACAATAACCCGATTACCCATTCCCATTATCCTCACTTTACGTCCCTAAAACACCTATCGTAAGGGATCTAGCCTAAGGACTATCATCGGGATGGACACTATTGCTAAGGGGTTTCCTCAACAATAAATGTTCGTAAGGCAACCATGAGGGGGATAGAGTACACCAGTGAACACATCATTCACAAACACCTACAGGTTGCGGGCCTGCTAGCGTTCCACTTGACTGTGTAGAATAGTCTGTGGTTGTCATCTATACTCTGCTAGATGATAGGTACAACAACAACATCGAGGCCTCTCATCATTTTATTTCATCACACACCAACTATTTCATCTACCCATGTTTTACCCCCAACATATTTGTAGATATAAAATACATATACAGTTTAAATCATTTAAAACATGTATAATAGTGTTCGTCTAACATAGATAACAAGTATACAGACAATATGCATACATAACATGTAATCTATATAAAATACTTCATATATATGCGTAAGATGAAAATAAACATGCACTCACATTAGTAGCGGGAGTAGATAGAATCTAAAAATGGTCAACGGCTCGTGATCGCCGGGCTCGGGACGCAAAACGACTTCAGAAAACGAGAGAGAGAAGGAAGATTTGGTGTAAGAAGTGAATGAGGTCGAACTTGCTATTTATAGGCTGATTTCGGCCCATTCACGTCGTGAGAAGTCATTGCTCACGTCGCGAGCCATGGATGAATCACCTCGTAGCTTCGACATCTGCGTTCTAGGCTTGAATAGTGTCTGTTTGATTCCTCACATCATGAGAATTCATTACTCATGTCGTGAGCTTTTGAGTTATCGTTCCCGTTGACTTCTAGCTTCGAAATGTGACTTTTTGACTCCTCACGTCGTGAGAAAAGAGGCTCACGTCGTGAGTCCAGTCAATTTAGGGTTTCTAACACCTGTCATGCTCTTAGACACTTGTATCTTCGAAAAGTCATAACTTTTGCATACGAACTCCGTTTTTGACGTTCTTTATATCAACGCGTAGGTGCAGACGTACTCTACAACTTTCATTTAGACTCCTAAGGATAAAAAGTAGTTTATCATAAACTAACTTTTTACGTTTCCCAGCGTCGTGCCGGTTTTGACGCGAAACTTCGACAGGTCATATCTTCTTTGTTATAACTCGGATTTCGGCGTTCTTTATATCTCCAAAATCCTTGTCCCGACGACTACAACTTTCTTCATAGATATTGGACCTATCTATTATTTTATTTTTGACGCTTATTTTTATTCTTAACTTATTATATCTTATAATTAAATATAAGGCACATAAAATCACATAATATTCAAATGATTCCTATTTATTATTTCAAAGTAGGTTATAAGTGTTGACCATAAATATTACACCGTTAAATTAATGGTTAGCCTAGAAACACGGACGTTAGGTGTATATATATATATATATATATATATATATATATATATATATATATATATAATGATAGAGAGAGAGAAATGTTCAATATAGAAACATAATTATTGGTTTTCCAAGGAATCAATTTTTTTTTTCATGTTTTAGAGCTTACTAAAAGTTTCTAAATTAATAACTTTACATTGTGAATGTTAAAAAATAAATTATATATTTTTCGAGTTCACCATGTGAATTCAGATTACACTATGAATTTGACGATTTTTTTTTATCAAATTTGATATCATTGGAAAAAGGATAAAAAGTTATATATATATATATATATATATATATATATATATATATATATATATATATATATATATATATATATATATATATATATATATATATATATATATAGGTTCAGGTTCTATGGAAAATAAAAAACCCTAAAAATCAAAAAAATGCATAAAAAAAATTCTTAAGATCACAAAACTTTTTTTTGAATTTTTTTATGATAAAATCGAAGCTTTTAATATAAAATCGCTGAAATTTTTATTTTTAAAAAACCAATTTAAAAAAATTGTTTTCTTTATTAATATATATATATATATATATATATATATATATATATATATTTATATATATATATATATATATATATATATATATATATATATATATATAAAACAAGCTCTAAATATTAAAAAAAATTGGTTTTTTGGTTAATTATGGTTCTCTATTGAACCTCATCATATATATATATATATATATATATATATATATATATATATATATATATATATATATATATATATATATATATATACACACACACGCACACACACACACATGGTCAATATCTTTTGTTAACACCTAGTTTTCCAAAAAAAAAATTAGGAAACACAATCACACTTATAGAACGGTCTGAACTGAGCGAATAAACGATAAATCCAGTAATTTTATAACTTAAAGTTTATGATGCATAATCACACTTATAGAACGGTCTAAACGAAATAAATGAATGATAAGTCTAGTAACTTTATAACTTAAAGTTAAGGACGTACAACCAAACTTATATAATGATCTGAACTGAACAAATGAATGCACAATCACACTTAGATTAACAGATAAGTATCAATATTTTATAAGTAAAAATAACTATAGATATAAGAACCACACGAACTTTTGTTGCCATAAAACTTATGTTAGAAATATGACTTAAGTTGAAACATTGAGCACTTTTATGGATTTACAATTTGGTCTATGTTTTATAAGGTAGGTAAGAACTTATAAAGGTTTATTGGTATATTTTAATATAATATACAAATCAAGTAAACATGTACACACACACACACACACTTGTAGGGTCGGCACGTGCCGATAAGTTAAGTAGACACTTATACACCTCAAATAGATACTTCTTGGTTATAAAAGCTCACAAACTCACCACCATCATTGTTAATGTCTCTTTAAAATGCATGTATTCTCAGGATTGTAAGCAGCTGGAAGAACACACACATCAAAGACCTATATTGCACTATATTTCATAAATGCTAGGCCTGTATTTTGATCATGTAGTAGTAGACAATGATAATGTAATCTCCATTTCGGTATTAATAGAGGTTTGTATTTTGTTTATTTTTATATTGTTCTATGTATATTCAATAATTGTGATCCATGACACAACTAGGCGTTTCTGTGGCCGACTGGGGGTGTGGCAGATTGGTATCAGAGCTATTGGCTATAATGAAGTAGTATTTTTTAGGAAAGCACGACTATAACCTAGGGCTTACTCTCTTAGGTTTAGGTATATCCTTTAACCTACAACTAAAAGTATTATTAAATTTACTATTGAATGACTACTTACGAGTACGATGTCTAATATCGATTTTGTCCCCTAAGTTGTTGGATTTCAGAAAAGCTATATGTCGAAATGATCCTGCCCTCCGACTGTTCTGAGTGGTCGGTGTCTTATCAGCTAGCCTTGAAGTACAAAACGATAACTAATAATACATAACAAACACATGATATAGAGTTATATATATACTCAATCCCGCGATGAGAACACATATAAAAAACCCAAACATAAGTCAAACCCTCGACAAGAATAAAACACACAAGGTTTTAGGTCAAATAGCTTAGCTAAGTTTTATTGTACATGGGCCGAACCACAACTAAATGTAGACTGCTCGTGTGACATCTCCATTTTCATAGTCAGAAAAGACCTTTTTATTTATGCCTATTCTAAAACCAACTTTATGTATAACTGCAGAATTTGACCTATAAAAGTATTTATGAAGGAATGTTTTTTTATTGATTTATTAAAAACTTGGAATGCCATAACTGATACAAGAAACGTAAGCATACATAGTCACTATTGGACTTGCAACATCTAATGGCCTATATTTCCTCGAATCTCTCATCAGACCCAAACATTGTATACCTTCATACCACTACTTACTATACAGAGAATTTGAGTGGATTAGGTTAGAAACCTTGGTGAGTACGTAGAGTTTTCGACCCAAAATATTACAATTAATTTGTTATAATTATATATTTCACATCAAACAAGTAACCCAATTACCCATTCCTTTTATTCTCACTCCCTAATTCTAAACCGATGATCTCAAGGGATCTATCCTAGAAGATCTCTAAGTAAATAATAATGCTTGGGGATTCCTTAACAACATGTGCTAACTCGAAAACCATGGGTTGAACAGAGTGCCTACATGAATAATTCATTCATACCTACAGTTTGTAGTCCTATCCGTGAGAGGTTCCCTAACATCTACAGGTCGGGGACCTACCCATGTATAGTTTAGTGACACCTACAAGTCATAGACCTATCCGCGTGCTATTCATCAATGCCTATAGGTTGTAGACATGTCCGCATATAATTCATTAACATCTACATGTTGTATACATCCCTATCTATGATCTTTTAACACCTACATATTGTAAACCTGCCCGTGTATGGTTTATAAGCATCTATAGGTTGCAAGCCTGTCCATGTTTGAACTAACTTTAATAGAATAGTCTGTGGTCATCATCTATACCCTACTAGGTGGCTAAATTACTAATATGGTAGTACTATAGAAGTCACGACCTCTCATCATTATTTTGATCTCTATTCACCCTTCACTACCTTATATATTATAAGTATAAAAATACATATATGGTTAAATATAATTATCTTATATAGTTTCATCTAACACAGAAGGTTTCAATCACGGATAATAGGCACACATAGTACTCAATTATCTAAATACTTCATATTTATGTATAAGATGAAAGTAACTATGCACTCACTTGTTAAAAGTGGATGACTCGTAAATTCAGCAGCGCTTCGCCTAGCACCTTGACTTTTCCTTTGATATGACCTAAGTATGATTAATACTAGGTTTTAGTATTATATCTTTTATAACTAATGCTAGTCTAGATTCCTTAATAATCCCAATGTTTACTAATCCATATTGGATAAGGAGAAACCAGGTAAGATCATATCGGATGTAGGGTCCATTTGGTATACATAGTATACTGTTGGAAATATCACTTTAAACACCTCACTAAATCTATCATATACATCACCTCGGTAGGTAGATCAATCAGTATTTTGACATGGAATCACTGATAAATCTTATTTATAGATTCATAATAATGACTATGTATATAAATATAAGTTACACTTGAATTAAGATAAGTGCAGCTTGACTTACAAAGGTTTAGCGAAAACCTGGAATTACGTGGACATAATCTCAACTCGAAAGCTTATCTTTGTCGAACTTCTAGATATCTTAGAGCCATGTTAAAATGTTCAGAGGTCCGAAAAATTTAGACTTGAAGAAGGAAAAATGTTTGAGAGAGAGAGAAGGAATTGATTTATGTGGAATGAATGAGAAAAATCGGAGGTATTTATCAGAAATACAAGGGGGTGTGTCGCGTCTGGTGACATGGTTGCTACCCTCCCCCTTCCACGTGTCACATCCTACTTTGTCTGCATCGCTTTCCAGCCGCCTTCTAGAATACGCCACATGTCATCAATCCATGGTGTCATGTATCTGTTTCTCGTGGTTCCACATCATCGTGTATCTCAGAGGAAAGGCGCTGCCGACCGTGCGACGTGGAGCCTCCTGGTGGTGCCACGTCATCGTAACAGGTAAATTTATATAGATCTTCGGACGACCATAACTTTTACATATGAGCTCCATTTTCAATGTTCTTTATATCTCTAGAACCCTTTTGACGAGCTCAATAACTTTCATTAAGGTCTCAACAGCTAATTCTCTCTCTTACTAAAATTCATATTTAGACTGGTTTAGACTATTAAAGTCAGTGCAAAATTCATAACTTCTTCATATGAACTTTGTTCTTAACTGTCTTTATATCGACAGACTCTTAATCACGAGATTTTTAACTCTCCATCAGATTGTTTTTTAACAATATACCAATTTGAACTTCGATTTCTGTGTCCGCACTACTTTGCTGAAATTTCAAAAAATCATAACTTCCTTATACGAAGCCAGATTTAGATGTTCTCTATATACACATTGTCAGTTTTATGATTACTACGACTGTCGTTTAGATTACTTAGGCTAATAAGAAATCTATCTAAAAATCACTTTTTACAATACGCTTAGTCGTGCAGGTTTGATCGCGGAACTTCGAAGAAGCAAAACTTCTTCATACAAAGTCAGATTTTAGAGTTCTTTATATGCATGGAATCATAGTCACATATAGTATAACTTTGGCTAAGATTATTTCTCCTAAATAACCTTCAACAAAAGTTTTGTTTTATCGCTTATCGATAAATTCCCTTATAACACGTTGTCTGCAACGCACAAGACTAGTGATCTCCTTATTCGAGAGCTCAAATTTTAATAATTATCACTTAGTATATCTTCATTGTCTAGCGTAAAGTTGTGGGCATCACAAATCACCTATGTTTAATTATGGTTAGACTGAAACACAATTAAACTTGGGTTTGGTAGCTGATAGACTATACACTTGGAGTTTCTAGGAGACTCAAGAAATATCATAGTTAAAGACACAAAGGAACTCAAATATAAGTAACATCATGTAACTGATATATATATATATATATATATATATATATATATATATATATATATATGTATATATTGATGAGATTAAAACTTAATCTAGAAGATCGATTAGATCTTAAACAGGTAAATAAAAATCAAACAGCAAGAACGTAAAAACAATGAACAACTCAAGAATGAATCAAACGTGTCGAATGATTATCAAATAACCCTCAGAAGAGCTCGATCAAGAACATCAACTGTAGAGGGTTGGAGGTTTACAAGAACGATAAAGAAATCTGCAAAGGTATCGTAATGATCGTTAACCTAATATGCATGCAAGCATATACTTATATAGTAAACCTAACAAGCTCACGGTTGGACAGGCCCAAAACCGGAGCATAAAATAATTGGACTAACAGCCGAGCCCAATGACGCAACACTTAAGCGAATCTTCAACCCAACAATCTCCCCCTTTGCGTCAATTGGAGCGAGATCTTCACTTGTTACTTGGGCCAGCAGCAGCACCAGGTACCTTCTTCTTGACAGTTTGAAACAGACGAGAGATAAGAGCAAGTATCGTCTGTCTGAATCTGATGTACCATTGGATCATGTCGTTGAAGTACTTGACATCGTCTGCTGCATTCTCTTTACACCGACGGATGATCGACAGAACATGCTCAAGACAAGCATTGGTGTAAAGATGTTTATCCGCCAAAGCAAAGAGACATTTATGTCCTTCTGCTCTAGTGAACATGACCGAATTACGCCTCGGGTCGATCTTGCCCATCTTCATTTGATTGAGATCACTGGCCGATCCCACAGGAGATATCTTCGGTTTCTTCTTGAAGACTGTGGCTATCTCCTGATCCATTAAGGCGACCTCCATGATGTAATAGACAATCATCCTTTTGAGATGGTCTATAATTGGACCATATTCAGCTTCATTCGTCAAAAGGATGTTATGCAAAACGATCCAATCATGAGGGTTTAGGTTCGGTAGATCTGCTAAGGATATAAGATGTTCGGTTCTAGCAGACCCTCTAATCACCCTGAACCGAACGTTGATGAATCTCCCTTCGGTATAAGGCTTCAATACCCGAACATTTACAATCTTCTAAGCGCTCCATGTTTGGTACTGTGGTTGAGCGGCCTTCAGATAGAATTCGATTAACTCCCTATCGACCAAAGGATTAGGATGAGGGACTTCAAAAATGTTGGAGAAGGCGTGGAAGATAAACGCCTTTCGAGTCAACGGCATATCGAACTGTGAATCGACAGAATTATTGCAGTCGAAGGAGATCATCGGTTCGAGCCATAGGATGCTAGGAGTATCTATGGCCTCCTTAATCATTCTCTCCCGAGTCCAAGCAGGGAAAAGAGTCTTCCTCCTCCCGAGGAGATCGTGGGCTTCTTTCTTCTTGCGTTCGGCTTCTTCAGCTTCTCGCGCCACACAAACATTATCATTTTCCACATTGTGACTGTTTTTGCGTTTAAGCAAGTCAGCAATGGTTTCCTTATCATCTTCATCTTCTTCCTCAGCTATGTTCTTTCCTTTATCCTTCACATCCGAACCCGAAGATTGACCAGTCGGAGGAGGTTCGGTTGTGTGAGCAGCTTTGGAGGAAGGAGGGGGTTTCGATCCGGACTTCATTTCTCCCCCTTGTTTCGGATTGGACACGAAACTAGGTAAGCCTTCAATTTGCTGAGAAGGTCCATGGCAGGAGTAAGTTTTTCAGCAAGGGTGCGCCTCACCGAATGATTGAGAATGGGATCGTGTGCTTCCAGGATGTTGGATAGGGCAGCGTGTACATCCGAAACACAAGTTTTGATAACCTCCCGTTCGGATCGAAGAGCTTCAACCTGTTGCTGATAGTTTGAAAGCTGAGTGCTCTTGACCTTAAGGGCGGTGGTTTTACTTGCCAGAACGTCCATTAACGAGTTTTCGGCAGCGAGATCCTCTTGCAGTTTAGCGAGGCGCTCGTCAATGGAGGCACGAAGGGCCGAGTTGTCGTCGCTGATGGATTGGCGAAGGGTAGCGAACGACTGCAACTCTGTTGAGACGAACGTGGCCAATTGTTGAACGATTGGTTCCAACGTTGTCTTGGTAGAATCAGCGCTCTCCTGTAAGGACTTCAACAGGGAAGAGGCGTCAGTGTATAGTTTATCGACTTTTACGGTCGCAGCCTCACAAGCTTTTGTGGAGGCGTCAATGGCGGCAGTGGCTAAAGCGAAAAAATCATGCTGAGCCCTGGAGAAGGCATCAACAATCTTCTGAAGAGCGGCTTCAGAGAGAGAGGACTGAGAGTTGGAGGATAAAGCAAGAAGCAAGTCAACCTTCTCGTTTAGCTCCTTAAGATGCTTCTTTGTTACTGGAGCATCGTCCTCATCATTGCTTTGAGCCTGAAACGGACTAAAGTAGACCGAATCGTAGGTCATATTTTCCCCTCCAAGGAAAGGGTTATCTCCATCAGAGGCATGATCTGGAGACGTTGGGGGTGGTGAAGCTGGGGGTGTGGTGGTTTGTGTAGGTTCAGGTTGAGTGTGGGTGGGGGTAGTTTCGGGTGGTTGTTGAGTGTGGGTAGGTTCGGTTGTATGCTAGGTTTCGGTTTGAGGAGGTTCGGTTACAGGTGGTGTTTCGGTTGCGTCGGTATGAACCCCCGTATCAGATACGCTGGTTGTAACCTTTGCAGTTGTTGTAGTGGTATCTGTGAAAATGGGTGGTGGTTTAGGGAAAGAGGTTTTAGGAATGGTGGTAGTGGGGTTTATCGTGGGAATGGAAGTAGGGATGGTTTGAGTAGGAGAGGGAATGGGTGAGACATGAATTTCCATGTCTGGGGTAGGTGATCGGGGTGGGGTGTTGTCTCTGGGAGGGGTTTCGCCTCTTTGAGAGCCGTCCGAACCCGAACTCTCGCCTTCTGAGTCACTCGAAGAGGAAGCAATGACAAGCTTTCGCTTCGGTTGAGTCTTCCTTCTCTTCGGCTGCGGGGACTGTGCAGGTTTGGTTTGTTTTCTCTTCCTGGGAGAAGGACCTTTAGCAGCTTTGGTCACTTGCTTCCCTTTATCCGCCTTTTTGCCCCTAATAGGTTTGTCAGCATCATGGATGGACTTGAGCATTTCCTGTGTAAGTTGCCTAGGTCCAGACGCCTTGAACTCCTTAATGGTCCGGATGATCCTGCTGTCAGATGGAACATCGCCGTACATTGTCTCCGGAATGGAGCCAATGAAAGAAAACTTGGATGCATCAGAGACGATGATCTTCGTGGTATGAAAAGTACCGATCGAAGACATCGATGCACCGGCAGCAGTGGGGACATCAAATTTATCCATCGCCCATTTTGTGATGAGAGTCCAGAACCGGGCATATGACACCTCAGAGTGTCGTGAAGAAGAAGAGAGGCTCTGGATGAGCTGTTGCCAGAGAACAGACCCATAGTCAAGATTGAACCCGTTGTAGACGCCATACATAATCGACAAGAACAGTCGACTAGAACCATCAGATCCTGAGCTCCGTTCTGATAAGCCCTTGAAGAGGACTGTAAACATGCCGTTCCACTGTGGCGGCAAGCAGGATTTCTTAAACTTCGCGACGGAGGTGAGCGCCTCCGTGTACCCCATATTATAAAACATGTTGTAGAGATGCCCAATCGGAATCGTCTCCGGATTAATTCTTGAAGGGTCAGCAACCAACCCTAGCAGTGTACCAAATCGTTGTCGAGAAATGGAGGTCTTGTGATCAGCAACCTTGAAGAACACCCTCTCGACTGCTTTGTCGTAATGTGCAGTCGCATACACCTACGATAGGATCTCCATGGGCACAGACTCAACCCTAGAAAGTGCAGGAGCGATTTGTGAGTACTTCAGACACTCGATGGTCAGAGACATATAGGAATCGTACGCCAGAGGGTTTAGGTCAATCACCAAACACTGGTGAGGGCGAATAGGAAGTATGTGTGAGGTGGCATGGACTGAAGATGATTCTGCCATTGTTGAAGGTTGGAAGAAGAAGATGAACAGTAAAGCTTTAGGGAATTTTTGCTCTCTTGGAAATTCGGATGCAGTAAAGAGGTAAATGGGAGTGTAGACTGCCTTTTATAGTGGGTGAAAGGAGAGAGAAAAATCGGTTCAAATCTTCTATGGAAATACGAAAAGGTTTTTTGGAATGACAGATGCGTGACAGTTAAGGCATGCGATGATCACGTAGGAGAGAGAGTGTCAGATTCCTAGGAACACGCCGCCCAACAAGCGCCGTTTCAGAAGAAACCGTTTCAAATCCACACGCGCCTTTAAGTGCCAGAGAGGAGCCGCTTGAAATTCGCACACGCATCCATTATGTTAGTAAAAGAATGGGCGTTTCAAATTCACACGCGTCCCCTTTTTAACCGCCGTTTGAAATTTAATCCTTTGATCTCCCGCCTGAGTCAGCAACCCTTCATCTTATCTTTGAAATGGCATCTTTCGAATTAATTGCTCACGTGGATGATTTTTGATCACAACTCGCTACTTAACCACCAAAGCAATAATACAGCCTGTAATTATTAGTACTGGAATTTTGGAAAATCAAAGATTTTCGTGCTAAGAGTGTAAAAAAGAAAAGAAATAAAACAACTCTTTTTAGGAATGACTGTGATGTCAATAATGACACGAAACAAATGATCCCGGGCACGAATCTCTTCCTTCAAGATCAAGAGAGACCTTAAAGTGTTAATGTGGTTTCCCGTTAAATGATGATAAAACATTTATTAATAAATGTTGAAAGGCTTCTTTTAATTAGGCTACTTAAGGGTGGCTTTCGCTTTGATTCAACAATTCTAATCTTGAAATAAGAAAGAACGTGAACAAAGTACTTGTGAGACCGGTGTAGTCTGTTGAACAAGTAGGTAGGAATTAATTTTAAATAGGCTTGGAAAATATAAAATCTCAACAAAAAATAAAAACTGGATCCCAAGGGAAGAAATGTTATGGTGTTTAACAATTTCATAGGAATCACACAAAATAAAAATTTGAGATTTCATCAAGATACATCCGTCAATTCTTTGGTGAAAACTTGAGCAAATTAATTGTTCACCGTCAATTCAGATTTGGTGTTGAATTTTGGGTTTCACTTAGCTCGTAGTGGCACGAAACTGAGATCATAAACACAGTTGTTGTGTAACCATAAACCTTAGTGGTAATTTCTGAGAGTCTCAAGGGTTACGTTGATGAAACGAATGTAATGGAGAAATGTAATGGAGATGGTGTAAGAAATTAAAGTACCTCTGCTGCGAAAATAAGGACCAAGCAGAACAACTCTTATCTCATATGAGAAGAGAGTGAGGTAGCTCACGATTAGAATAAATATGATAGCCTAATTGGGAAGACAAGGTTTGTTTATACCAAGTCATTAAGGCTATTATTCAGAATCTTATGAGGCTTGGGACACATACAGCAGCATGCTTCTAGGGACACGAACGAACACATAAATAAAATAAGAAAATATTTTTGGAATTTTTGATATATAAAAAAAATAAAAGAAAAGAAAATAATAATAAAAAAATTAAGCAAGAAAAAAATAAGACTTAGAAAGAGTAAAAAAAACTTTGAAAAAATTTGGTAACCGAACCCGAACGTTCGGTTGGTTTCGGTTGGGAGAAATTTGAAAAACCGAACCCGAGCGTTCGGTTGGTTTCGGTTTAAAAAAATTTTGAAAAACCGAACCCGAGCGTTCGGTTGGTTTCGGTTAAAGAAAATTTTGAAAAACCGAACCCGAGCGTTCGGTTGGTTTCGGTTAAAGAAAATTTTGAAAAACCGAACCCGAACCTTCGGTAGGTTTCGGTTTTGGAAAAATTTTAGAAAACCAAGGAATTTAGGCATGCAATCAGAAAATACTTTTGACAATAAGATAAACAACTTTGTACAAGAAATTTACAACCAAGAAATCTACCTTTGTAGTGATGAGCGAGTCAGATGATTTAACCGAACCTGAACGTTCGGTCAATTTCGCTTCTTACGTTTGAGGTTGAGAGGCAGTTTGAGGTACTGACTCTGATTCCATCATACCTAGCCCTTGTAAAATTCTGTTGAATGATGCTTCAGGAAGAGCTTTGGTAAAGACGTCAGCCAGTTGATCAGTGGTTCTTACAAAGTGTACTTCGACGTTTCCATCTTCCACATGATCTTTGATGAAGTGATACCTCAGTGCTATGTGTTTGGTTTTAGAGTGTTGCACTGGGTTATGACAGATCCTAATTGCACTTTCAGAGTCACGATATAGTGGGATCTTCTTCATATTGAGTCTATAGTCTCGAAGTTGACTCTGGATCCAAATCACTTGAGAGGTGCAAGATGCAACGGCTATGTATTCAGCTTCGGCAGTAGACAACGACACGCACGTTTGTTTCTTTGATTGCCAACTAACCAACTTCCCGTCAAGGAATTGACAGCCGCCAGTGGTGCTTTTTCTGTCGAGTCCACATCCTCCAAGGTCTGCATCTGAGTAGGCTTGAACGAAGAAGCCTGAGTTGGAAGGATACCATAGACCTAAGGAGGTAGTTCGCTTAAGATATCGTAGAATGTTCTTCACTGCAAGCATGTGAGGTTCGCGTGGGTTTGCCTGAAATCTATCACAGTAACACACAGAAAACATGATGTCAGGCCTGCTAGCAGTAAGATATATCAGTGAGCCTATCATTTGACGATAGAGCGTGATATCAACAGCCGGTTTGTCTAGGGATGGAGTTAGCTTGGTGCCGAATGCCATTGGGACTTTGACTTTGGAATCTCCCATCATACCAAACTTTGCTAGGAGAGTCTTCGTGTAAGCTTCCTGATTGATAAAGATGCCTTCGGGTCCCTGTCTAATATTTAAACCAAGGAAAAAGTTAATAGGACCCATTGAGCTCATTTCAAATTTAGTCTCCATCAGCTTTCTGAATTCAGCTGTGAGGCTGGGATTCGTTGATCCAAAGATGATATCATCGACGTAAATTTGAATGATCATAAGGTGGTTACCTTCCTTTTTGCGAAAGAAGGTTGGGTCAATCGAACCTTGTTTGAATTTGGACATCTTTAAGAATTTAGTTAGCGTTTCATACCAGACTCTCGGAGTTTGTTTGAGTCCATACACTGCCTTATCCAGAATGTAGCAATGATTGGGATACTTTTCGTTCACGAACCCAGGAGGTTGCTCCACATACACTGTTTCTTCGAGTTCTCCATTAAGAAATGCACACTTGACGTCCATTTGGAAAACTTCAAAGTTTTTGTGGGCAACATAAGCAAGAAATATTCTTACAGATTCCAGCCTAGCTACAGGAGCGAAAGTCTCTTCATAATCAATCGCTTCCTCCTGACAATATCCTTTTACTACCAGATGAGCTTTGTTCCTTATAACGTTCCCTTCCTTTTCCATTTTATTCCTAAAGACCCATTTGAGACCAACAACTGAGGCATCTGGAGGAGTTGGAATGAGGCGCCAGACTTTGTTCCTTTCAAATTAGTTCAGTTCGTCTTGCATCGCTTGAACCCAATCGGAGTGATCGAGAGCAGTGTTAACTGTCTTCGATTCAACTTTTGATACAAATGAGTTAAACATGCAAAATTTTACTTTGGAAAATAAGGATGTCTGTTTTGCCTTTAGTTGTGATCGGGTCAGAACCTTTTCAGAAACATCACCAACAACTTGAGAGATAGGATGATCTCTGGTCCATTTGGTAAGAGGAGGGTAGTTTAGATCAAAGGTTGGGTCCAGTTCAGCATTGATCATTTCTTCTGGCTCGGATTGGCTTTCGTAGTCGAGTGACATATCAGCTTGCTCCCCCTCGATAGATGAGCTTTCTGGAATACTTTGAGAAACTTGAGGTTCAGAGGTTTCTTGTGGTGCTTGGCTTTCAGGCGTTGATGCACCTTCGGATGGTGAAGCACTTTCGATTGGAGAAGTACTTTCGGTTGGAGTTGGACTTTCGGGAGCAGTTGGAGAGCTTGGCCCCCCCTCCACATGTGAGGTCGGTGGAGTTGATGACGGTTGATCCTCCCCCTCGACTGAAACATCATTTGATGGAGATTCGTCAGAATTCGATTCTCCTTCGTTCATTTGCCTGGCAGCTTCTTCGACGATTTGCTTCATATGGTCTACTTTGTTGTCTGCTGCGCCTGCTTCTGAGAGAGTAGCTTTCTCTGGTTCGTCAAATAGCTCCATAAACTTCTCGAATAGATTAGCGATCGAGACTGTGACTTGGCCAGTTTGAGGAAAGATTTCCCCAGCTGTGTCTTCTTTGGCCTGTAGCTTTTTGACATAGCTATCATCGAAAGTCACGTAATAAGTCTCTTCGATTTTTCTCGAACGCTTGTTTAGAACTCTGTATGCTTTGGAAGTGAGAGAGTAGCCCAGAAAGATTCCTTCGTCGGCTTTGACATCAAACTTGTTGCGGTGTTCTTTAGAGTTAACGATGAAACACCGTGAGTCGAACACGTGGAAAAATTTCACATTGGGCTTCCTGTTGTTGAGAATCTCATAAGGTGTGAGCGTGAATCGCTTATTGAGATATGACCTGTTCTGTGTAAAACAAGCAGCAGAAATAGCATCAGCCCAAAAATAAAGAGGTAAGGAAGCGAAACTTAGCATTGTTTGGGCAGCTTCACACAGAGATCGGTTTCGTCTTTCGACAATTCCGTTCTGTTGAGGTGTGTAGGGAGCTGAGAAGTTGTGACTTATTCCCTTTTCTGCCAGAAATTCTTCAAATTCTCTGTTTTTGAATTCCAGACCATTGTCGCTCCTGATGTTGTGAACGACCTTCTTGAGCTGTACTTCAATCTGCTTGATGAACACTTTCAGCTTATGAGTTGCTTCAGATTTGAGCTTTAGAAAGAACACCCATGTAAATCGTGAAAAGTCATCAACAATAACAAGAATATACTTGCTACCACCGATGCTTTCGATAGATGATGGACCAGACAAATCAATATGAAGTAATTCGAGTGGTTCAACAACTTTCGTGTTAATTATAGATGGATGACTTTGACGAATTTGCTTCCCCATTTCGCATGCAGCACACAGATGATCTCTATCGAACTTGAGCAATGGAAGACCTCGAACATGGCCTCCAGTGACAAGTTTGTTGATATCTTTAAAGTTGAGATGAGAGAGTCTTCGGTGCCACAACCAGCTTTCGTCAGATTGTGCTTTTGATAACAGGCATATAGCTGGGTTTCCTTTGATGGGTTTGAGGTTTAGAGGAAACATTTCACCATTACGCTCTGATTTGAGAATTACTTTCTTCGTCTTCTTCTCAATAATTTCAGAACCTTCATCGTCGAATGAGACTTTAAGACCTGTACCTCCAACAAGCTGAGATACACTGATGAGGTTGTGTTGTAGTCCTTCCACGTATGCCACCTTCCTTATTGTAAAATCACCGTTAGTAATCATTCCGTATCCCTTTATGGTGCCAAAAGAGTTATTTCCAAACTTGACGTTGCCACCATTTGAAAGAGATCTGTATTCCCTGAGCTCTTCTTTCCTCGCTGTCATGTGACGCGAGCAGCCACTATCGATGTACCATTCTTCGTCAAATTGCTCGTCACTTATAACCTGCGAAAATTAAGCAGATTTAGGAACCCAAAGTTTCTTGGGTCCTCGTGAGCCTTTCACAGGTACCGGAATAGTAAGAGAGATGTCAACAAGATATGTTCGTTTTATTAGTGTTGTTTCATCTTTCTTTTTGATGGTAAAAACTTTGATTTTATTAGGATTAGGTGCGTTCGGTTTAGACTCTGGTTTGGATGCTGAAACCTTCTGTTTGCCTTTTTGTTCAGCTGATGAATGAGATTTTTGAGAATGAACTAAGTGAACTTTAGAGCAAGATGGAGATGAATTGGAAGAATTAGAAGAATTAGATGAATTGGATGAGTGAGAAGGAGTGGGCTTAGATTGAGATGACTTCTTGGCTGGAGACTCTAGGTGACCCTTTTGCTTTTGATCATTGGTGGGACTGACCTTAGAGTTTTGATCTCTTTTGATTTCGGAACCGAACCTTTGCTTTCGGTTGAAGTCGTTCTCTGAACCGAACCTTTGCTTTTGGTTGGAGTCATCCTCTGAACCGAACCTTTGCTTTCGGTTGGTATTCTTTTCCGAACCGAACCTTGGCTTTCAGTTGTTGTGGCTCTCGTGCTTTTTAATAGGATTATTCTCAACCTTTAGATTCTTGTTTTGATGTGAGAAATATGCATTCTGGGATTGCCAGAATTGTTTCCTTTCAGAGAGATTCTTCCTGTATCTCTGGTTCCTTTCACGTTTCTGATTCCTCATTTGCTTCGGTTGATGATGGATATTGGCTTTCATTTTTGGTTTCTCTTTGGCTGGTTCACTTTGAACTGTGGAAGTTTCACTTTGAACTGAGGAACTAGAGGGAACATCTTCTTTTGCCGAACTTTCTTTTTCTTGAGGAATGTCTTTCGTACCACTGGTACTTGGCACATCGAAATTATCTGGTTTGTTCAAGGGTTCTGGTATGTATCTGCCTTTACTTATCCATGAGGTCCTTTCTAATAAGCCTACCGTTTCATCTGCATTATCGATTGGAGCTGACCAGAAGAACCCATCGCAGCCATCAGCATTGTCTTCGTTTACAATTGTTGTGATTTCAGCAGTCTGATGTTCGGTTACTCCTGTGACCTTGTACACTTGATTTGGAGTGGTCCTGACCTTTTGATATACAACCACTTTCTCTGCTAAGATCAGGGACTTTTGTTGGGACAATCGAGCGAATTCCACTGAATTTTCTGAAATTAGATTCTTGTGATTTTCAGGTTCGCTTTTCACAAATTCTGAGCAGTCAACCGTGTCCTCTACAGAAATTTCACTCATGTTGTCATCCTCATTAGGCTCAGATGCATTTTCAACATCAATTTTGTTTTCTGAGCTCAAGTTGGCGTTTAAAGAGTCAAATTTTTGTATGGTTTTGGTTCTCAGTTTAAGTCTATCATTTTCATCCAAAAGGTTTTTAAGCATGTCCTTGTGGTCCTTGGATTTAATGAAAGATTCTATTTTGTCCAGTCCATACATATAGGTCGGATTGACGTCATCAGATGATATCACACTCTCATAATTATAAGCTTCAACATCAATTTCATCCTCCTTAAACTCAAGGAAGGGCAAAATCATGCGATGAATCTTTTGGCCTATTTCACAGTCCAAGTGAAGCTGAGTAATATTAGTATAAAGACGTTTTGCAATCAAACAAAAAACATTTCGCTGTTTTAACAGCTTTAAATTGTCTCTTTGAAGATAAATGTTTTCATCTTTTATTTTAACTAATTTAGACTCCTTCAACTCGATCCACATGCGCCGCTCCTCACTCTTCGAAGACGCCCTGCTTAATTGATCAGTTAGGTTAGAATTGGTGACACGAGTTTGAGTTAAACTGCTATCTAGATGAGAGATTCGTGAATTAACACTTTTTAGTTCTTTTTCATAGGAGCATTGTGGTACTTTAAATGAAACAAAAACCGATTGTACCTTCTTGATCAGTTCATCGAGTTCATTGAACTGCACGCTGAGCGGTTTGGCCGTAAAGCACATATCCTGCTGCTCCTTCGGTTCATTGCTTCCACCATCAGTGTTGTATCCCCTCATCTGAGATACTTCGGACACCATCAAGCACCTTCCTCCACTGCTCTCCTCTTTTGCCACACAAGCCTTTCCATGCGAAGGCTTCCTCACTTCATCGTCTTTAGAGTCGGTTGACCAAACTTCCACGCCACCGAACTCGTCATCAGCAACCGAACCCTGCACAATTAGAGCATTCATGGAAGGGTTAGCGGTAGATTTCTTCTTCCTCATCTCATCAAGCTTTTTCTGCAGCAAAGCTTCCTCATCCTTTTCCTCATCCTTTTCCGCCATCTTTTTGAGGACACAATCCTTAGCATAGTGGTTTTTCCCTCCACAGTAGTAACAAATTACTCCAGAATCACCCTCTGCCTTCGGTTCCTTCTTAGACTCTTCAACCTTCAGTCCATCTTTAACCTTTTCTGAACTATAACTCCGCTGCCAGTTTCGGTTTTTGTTACTGGGGAATCTATTCTTAATGAACCTCTTGGGGTTAGACACCATCATAGCATAATCCTCAGACGTGAGGTCATACTCCTCCAAGTTGAGGTCTTCGTCCTCCATCAGAACTTTACTTTTTGACAGGAGGGCCAGCGAACCTACGCTTGAGACAACATTCTTTTCCTGCAGCACAATCTTCTCCTGAGACTTGAGAATACCCACCAGTTTCTCCAGAGAATATTATATAAACTGCTCATGGGCTTTAACTGTAGACACCACTGCTCTCCACTCTGATCTTAGACCATTTAAAAACATAACCTTCTGCTCGATGAGCTTCCTTTCGATGTCATGTTTGATCATCTTGCTGAGAAGATGATTGAAGCGATCGAACGTTTGGGTCACAGTTTCTTCGGCTCCTTGCCTGAATTCTCCAAACTCAGATAAGAGTAAGGTTTGGATAGAGTGTTCAAGATCCTCGTCTGTAGAGTATAGTTCACGAAGTCTATCCCAAACTTCCTTTGTCGTCGTGCATGAGCTTACCAACCTGAAAGTGTCGGACTGAAGGGCGAATCTGATCAATCTTAACGCCTTGATATTGCACTGGAATTTATCCTTTTCATCTTGCACAATATCTTTAACATCCTTCAGTAGATCATTATACTCCTTTTGAGTTTTAATAATCCTTGATGTTGCAGAGTGAGAAAACGGTCCATTGATAATTGCTTCCCAGATGAGGTATCCATTATCCTCAGATCCTATAACATAGTCTTCAAAGTGATGTGCCCAGACTTCATAATCATGGGTGTATAGGATGGGAATCTTCGTGGTTGAACTAATGCTGTTGGAAATATTGATGGGATTCGATTGCGACTCGTCCATAATGATTGTGTTGGGTTGAGGATTTGTTCAAGGGTTGCGTCCTTGGGCTCGAGTATTTGTTTATTTATTTTGTATTCCGGTTTGGGCCTGTCCAACCGAGAGCCCATTATGTTTATTATATAAGTATATGCTTGCATGCATATTAGGTTAACGATTGATCTAGAGCATAACGATAGTATTTACAGATTTCTTTGATCGTTCTTGTAAACCTACCAATCCTCTACAGTTGATGTTCTTAATCGAGCTCTTCTGAGGATTTTCTTTTAATCATTCGACACGTTTGATTCAATCTTGCCTTGTTCTTATTTTCGTGTTCTTGCTGTTTTATATTTACTTACCTGTTTAAGATCTAATCGATCTTCAAAGATTAAAGTTTTAATCTCATCAATTGGTATCAGAGCAGGAGACTGTGTAATCGATACACATCTTTTCTGTGAAAAGGTTTCAATTAGGGTTTTTCCGCAACTACCGATATTTATTGAGCCGTCATCTCATTATTGACGTATCTTGATATATATTGTTTTTCCCTAATCTGCTTTATTACAGGTCTGATCTTTGAACAAGTTTTTTTTTTATCATAATGGACGAATCGCAATCAAATCCTATCAATATTTCCAACAGCATCGGTTCAACCACGAAGATTCCAATCCTATATACCCATGACTATGAAGTCTGGGCGCATCACTTCGAAGACTACGTGATAGGATCTGAGGATAATGGATACCTCATATGGGAAGCTATCATTAATGGACCTTTCTCTCATTCTGCAACGTCCAGGATTATTAAGACTCAAAAGGAGTATAATGATCTGCTGAAGGATGTTAAAGATATTGCACAAGATGAAAAGGACAAATTCCAGTGCAATATCAAGGCGTTAAGGTTGATCAGATTCGCCCTTCAGTCCGACACCTTCAGGTTGGTCAGCTCATGCACGGCGACAAAGGAAGTTTGGGATAGACTTCGTGAACTGTACTCTACAGACGAGGATCTTGAACATTCTATCCAAACCTTGCTCTTATCTGATTTTGGAGAATTCAGGCAAGGAGCCGAAGAAACAGTGACCCAGACGTTCGATCGCTTCAATCATCTTCTCAGCAGGATGATCAAACATGACATCGAAAGGAAGCTTATCGAGCAGAAGGTTACGTTCTTAAATGGTCTGAGATCTGAATGGAGAGCAGTGGTGTCTACAGTCAAAGCCCATGAGCAGTTTAAATAATACTCTTTGGCGAAACTGGTGGGTATTCTCAAATCCCAGGAGAAGATTGTGCTGCAGGAGAAGAACGTTGTTTCAAGCCTTGGTTCACTGGCCCTCCTATCAAAAAGTAAAGCTGTGATGGAGGATGAAGACCTCAACTTGGAGGAGTATGACCTCATGTCTGAGGATTATGCTATGATGGTGTCTAACCCCAAGAGGTTCATAAAGAAGAGATTCCCCAGCAATAAAAACCGAAACTGGCAGGGGAGTTATAGTTCAGAAAAAGTTAACAATGAACCGAAGGTTGAAGAGCCCAAGAAGGAACCGAAGGTGGATGGTGATTCTGGAGTAAGCTGTTACTACTGTGGTGGGAAAAACCACTACGCTAAAGATTGTGTACTTAAAAAGATGGCTGAAAAGGATGATGAAAAGGATGAGGAAGCTGTGCTGCAGAAAAGGCTCGATGAGATGAGAAAGAAGAAGTCTACCGCTAACCCTTCCATGAATGCTCTTATTGTGCAGGGTTCGGTTGCTGATGACGAGTTCGGTAGCGTGGAAGTTTGGTCTACCGACTCAAAAGACGATGAAGTGAGGAAGCCTACTCATGGAAATGCTTATGTGGCAACGGAGGAGAGCAGTGGAGGAAGATGCTTCATGGTGTCTGATGTATCTCAGATGAGGGGATACAACACTGATGGTGGAAGCGATGAACCGAAGGGACAGGAGGACATGTGCTTTACGGCCAAACCACTCAGCCAGCAGTTCAATGAGCTTGATGAACTGATAAAGAAGGTACAATCGGTTTTCATTTCATTTAAAGTACCACAATCCTCATATGAGAAAGAACTAAAAAATGTTAATACAAGAATTTCTCATCTAGATAGTAGCTTAACTAAAACTCGAGTCACCAATTCTAACCTAACTGATCAATTAAGGAGGGTGTCTTCGAAGAGTGAGGAGCGGCGGATGTGGATCGAGTTGAAGGAGTCTGAATTAGTTAAAATAAAAGACGAAAACATTTATTTACAAAGAGACAATTTAAAGTTGTTAAAACAGCGGAATGTTTTTTGTTTAATTGCAAAACGTCTATATTCTAATATTACTCAGCTTCACTTGGACTGTGAAATAGGCCAAAAGATCCATCGCATGATTTTGCCCTTCCTTGAGTTTAAGGAGGATGAAATCGATGTTGAAGCCTATAATTGTGAGAGTGTGATATCGTCTGATGATGTCAATCCGACCTACATGTATGGACTGGACAAAATTGAGTCCTTCATTAAATCCAAGGACCACAAGGACATGCTTAAAAACCTTTTGGATGAAAATGATAGACTTAAACTGAGAACCGAAACCATACAAAAATTTGACTCTTTAAACGCCAACGTAAGCTCAGAAAACAAAATTGATGTTGAAAATGCATCTGAGCTTAACGAGGACGACAACATGAGTGAAATTTCTGTAGAGGACACGGTTGACTGCTCAGAATTTGTAAAAAGCGAACCTGAAAACCACAAGAATCTAATTTCTGAAAATTCAGTGGAGTTCGCTCGATTGTCCCAACAAAAGTCCCCGATCTTAGCAGAAAAAGCAGTTGTGTATCAAAAGGTCAGGACCACTCCAAATCAAGTATACAAGGTCACTGGAGTTACCGAACATCAGACGGCTGAACTCATAGCTATTGTAAACGAAGACAATGCTGATGGCTGTGATGAGTACTTCTGGTCAGCTCCAATAGATAATGCAAACGAAACGGTAGGCTTATCTGAAAGGACCTCCTGGATGAGTAAAGGTAGATACATACCTGAACCCTTGAATAAGCCAGATAATTTCAATGAGCCAAGCACCAGTGGTACGAAAGACATTCCTCAGGAGAATGAAAGTTCGGCAAAAGAAGACGTTCCCTCTACTTCCTCAGTTCAAAGTGAAACTCCTACAGTTCAAAATGAACCAGCCAAGGAAAAACCGAAAATGAAGGCTAATATTCATCATCAACCGAAGCAGATGAGGAATAAGAAACATGAAAGGAATCAAAGATACAGGAAGAATCTCTCCGAAAGGAGGCAATTCTGGCAATCCCAGAATGCATACTTCTCACATCAAGACAAGAATCTGAAGTATGAAAACAATCCTGTCGGAAAGCCTGAGAGCCACAACAACCGAAAGCCAAGGTTCGGCTCACAAGAGAATACCAACCGAAAGCAAAGGTTAGGTTCTGAGAATGACTTCAACCGAAAGCAAAGGTTCGGTTCAAAGAACGATTCCAACCGAAAGGAAAGGTTCGGTTCTGAAGTCAAAAGAGATCAAAACTCTAAGGTCAGTCCCTCTAATGATCAAAAGCAAAAGGGTCACCTAGAGTCTCCAGCCAAGAAGTCCTCTCAATCTAAACCCACTCCTTCTAGGTCATCTAATTCTTCTACTTCTACCAACTCATCTCCATCTTGCTCTAAAGCTCATTCTGTTCATTCTCAAAAATCTCATTCATCGGCTGAACAAAAAGGCAAACAGAAGGTTTCTACATCCACACCAGAGTCTAAACCGACCGCACCCAATCTTAATAAAATAAAAGTTTTTACCATTAAAAAGAAAGATGAAACAACACTTATAAAACGAACATATCTTGTTGACATCTCTCTTACTGTTCCTGTTCCCATGAAAGGCTCACGTGGACCCAAGAAACTTTGGGTTCCTAAATCTGCTTAATTTTTGCAGGTTATAAGTGACGAGCAGTTCGACGAAGAATGGTACATCGATAGTGGTTGCTCACGTCACATGACAGGGAGGAAAAAGGAGCTCAGGGAATATAGATCTCTTACAAATGGTGGCAATGTCAAGTTTGGAAACAATTCTTTCGGCACCATAAAGGGATACGGAATGATTACTAATGGTGATTTCACTATAAGGAAGGTAGCTTATGTGGAAGGACTCCAACACAACCTCATCAGTGTATCTCAGCTTGTTGGAGGTACAGGTCTCAAAGTCTCATTCGATGATGAAGGTTCTGAAATTATTGAGAAAAAGACAAAGAAAGTAATTCTCAAGTCGGAGCGAAAGGGTGAAATGTTTCCTCTAAACCTTAAACCCATCAAAGGAAACCCGGCTATATGCTTGTTATCAAAAGCTCAATCTGACGAAAGCTGGTTGTGGCACCGAAGACTCTCTCATCTCAACTTTAAAGATATCAACCGACTTGTCACTGGAGGTCATGTTAGGGGTCTTCCATTGCTCAAGTTCGATAGAGATCATTTGTGTGCTGCATGCGAAATGGGGAAGCAGAGTCGTCAAAGTCATCCATCTGTAATTAACACAAAAGTTGTTGAACCACTCGAATTACTTCATATTGATTTGTGTGGTCCTTCATCTATCGAAAGCATCGGTGGTAGCAAGTATATTCTTGTTATTGTTGATGACTTTTCACGATTTACATGGGTGTTCTTTCTAAAGCTCAAATATGAAGCGACTCATAAGTTGAAAGTGTTTATCAAGCAAATTGAAGTACAGCTCAAAAAGCTCGTTCGCAACATCAGGAGCGACAATGGTCTGGAATTCAAGAACAGGGAGTTTGAAGAATTTCTAGCAGAAAAGGGAATAAGTCACAACTTCTCAGCTCCTTACACACCTCAACAGAACGGAATAGTCGAAAGACGAAACCGATCTTTGTGTGAAGCCGCCCGAACTATGCTAAGTTTCGCTTCCTTACCTCTTTATTTTTGGGCTGATGCTATTTCTGCTGCTTGTTTTACACAGAACAGGTCTTATCTCAACAAACGATTCACGCTCACACCTTATGAGATACTAAACAACAGAAAGCCTAATGTGAAATTTTTTCATGTGTTCGGCTCACGGTGTTTCATCTTTAACTCTAAAGAACACCGCAACAAGTTTGATGTCAAAGCCGACGAGGGAATCTTTCTGGGCTACTCTCTCACATCCAAAGCATACAGGGTCCTAAACAAGCGTTCGAGAAAAATTGAAGAGACATATTACGTGACCTTTGACGATAGCTATGTCAAAAAGCTGCAAGCCAAAGAAGACATTGTTGGGGAAATCTTTCCTCAAACTGGCCAAGTCACAGTCTCGATCGCTAATCTATACGAGAAATTTCTGGAGCTCTTTGACGAACCAGAGAAAGCTTCTCTCTCAGAAGCAGGTGCATCAGACAACAAGGTAGACCACATGAAGCAAATTGTCGAAGAAGCTGCCAGGAGAATGAATGAAGGAGGATCGACTTCTGATGAACCTCCATCCAACGATGCTTCAGTCGAGGGGGAGCCAAGCTCACATGTCGAGGGGGAGCCAAGCTCTACAACTCCAACCGAAAGTGCTTCTCCAACCGAAGGTGCTTCAACGCCTGAAAGTCCTGCACCACAAGAAACCTCTGAACCTCAAGTTTCTCAAAGCTCATCAATCAAGGGGGAGCATGATGATATGACGCTTGACTACGATAGCCAATCCGAGCCAGAAGAAATGATCAATGCTGAACTAGACCCAACCTTTGATCCAAACTATCCTCCTCTTACCAAATGGACCAAAGATCATCCTATCTCTCAAGTGGTTGGCGATGTCTCTGAAAAGGTTCTGACCCGATCACAACTGAAGGCAAAACAAACATCCTTATTTTCAAAGGTTGAGTTTTGTATGTTTAACTCATTCGTATCAAAAGTTGAACCGAAGACAGTTAACACTGCCCTCGATCACTCTGATTGGGTTCAAGCAATGCAAGACGAACTGAACGAATTTGAAAGGAACAAAGTCTGGCGCCTCATTCCAACTCCTCCAAATGCTTCGGTTGTTGGTGTCAAATGGGTCTTTAGGAACAAAATGGACAAGGAAGGGAATGTAATAAGGAACAAAGCTCGCCTGGTAGTAAAGGGATACTGTCAGGAGGAAGGGATTGATTATGAAGAGACTTTCGCTCCTGTAGCTAGGCTGGAATCTGTAAGAATATTTCTTGCTTATGCTGCCCACAAAAACTTTGAAGTTTTCCAAATGGACGTCAAGTGTGCATTTCTTAATGGAGAACTCGAAGAAACCGTGTATGTGGAGCAACCTCCTGGTTTCGTGAACGAAAAGTATCCAAACCATTGCTATATTCTGGATAAAGCTGTGTATGGCCTTAAACAAGCTCCGAGAGCTTGGTATGAAACGCTGACTAAATTCTTAAAGATGTCTAAATTCAAACAAGGTTCGGTTGACCCAACCTTGTTTCGCAAAAAGGAAGGTAACCACCTTATGATAGTTCAAATTTATGTCGATGACATTATCTTTGGCTCTACGAATCCCAGCTTAACAGCTGAATTCAGAAAGTTGATGGAGACTAAATTTGAAATGAGCTCAATGGGTCCTATTAAGTTTTTCCTTGGTTTAAATATTAGACAGGGACCCGAAGGCATCTTTATCAATCAGGAAGCTTACACGAAGACTCTCCTAGCAAAGTTTGGTATGATGGGAGACTCCAAAGTCAAAGTCCCAATGGCATTCGGCACCAAGCTAACTCCATCCCTAGACAAACCGGCTGTCAATATCACGCTCTATCGTCAAATGATAGGCTCACTAATGTATCTAACTGCTAGCAGGCCTGACATCATGTTTTCAGTGTGTTATTGTGCTCGATTTCAGGCAAACCCACGCGAACCTCACATGCTTGTAGTGAAGAACATCTTACGCTATCTCAAGCGAACCACCTCCTTAGGTCTATGGTATCCATCCAACTCAGGCTTCTTCATTCAAGCCTATTCTGATGCTGACCTTGGAGGATGTGGACTCGACAGAAAAAGCACTACTGGTGGTTGTCAATTCCTTGACGGGAAGTTGGTCAGCTGGCAATCCAAGAAACAAACGTGTGTGTCGTTGTCTACTGCCGAAGCGGAATACATAGCCGTTGCTTCTTGCACCTCACAAGTGATTTGGATCCAGAGTCAACTTCGAGACTATGGACTCAATATGAAGAAGATCCCACTATATTGTGACTCTGAAAGTGCAATTAGGATCTGTCATAACCCAGTGCAACACTCTAAAACCAAACACATAGCACTGAGGTATCACTTCATCAAAGATCACGTGGAAGATGGAAACGTCGAAGTTCACTTCGTAAGAACCACTGATCAACTGGCTGACGTCTTTACCAAAGCTCTTCCTGAAGCATCATTCAACAGAATATTGCAAGGGCTAGGTATGATGGAATCAGAGTCAGTACCTCACACTACCTCTCAACCTCAAACGTAAGAAGCGAAACCAACCGAACGTTCGGGTTCGGTTAAACCATCTGACTCGCTCATCACTTCAAAGGTAGTTTTTCTTTGTTGTATATTTCTTGTACAAAATTGTTTTTCTTAGTGTTGAAAATATTTTCCAATTGCATGTCTAAAATCCTTGGTTTCTTAAAATTTTCCAAAACCGAAACCAACCGAAGGTTCGGGTTCGGTTTCTTAAAATTTTCCTAAACCGAAACCAACCGAAGGTTTGGGTTCGGTTTCTCAACATTTTCTGGAACCGAAACCAACCGAACACTCGGGTTCGGTTTTTCAAAATTTTCTGGAACCGAAACCAACCGAACGTTTGGGTTCGGTTTTTCAAAATTTTCTAGAACCGAAACCAACCGAACGCTCGGGTTCGGTTTTTCAAAATTTTTCCCAACCGAAACCAACCGAATGTTCGGGTTCGGTTTTTCATTTTTTTCCAAAGTTTTTTTTCTAAGTCTTATTTTTTTCTCTTACTTATTTTTTTTCCTACTTATCTTTTTAATTTTATTATTTTTATTATTTCTTTAATAAATCTCAAAAACTCCAAAAATATTTTTTTTTTCTGGTTGTGTGTTCATTCGTTTATGGGGATATAAATGTTGGATTACTTAAGTGTCCCTAGAAGCATGCTGCTGTATGTGTCCCAAGTCTCATAAGATTTTGAATAATAGCCTTCATGACCTGGTATAAACAAACATTGTCTTCCCAATAAGGCTACCTGATTTATTCTAATCATGAGCTACCTCACTCTTTTCTCACATGAGTTAAGAGTTTTTCTGCTTGGTCCTTATTTTCGCAGCAAAGGTACTTTATCTTCTTACACCATCTCCATTATACTTCTCCATTACATTCGTTTCATCAACGTAACCCTCGAGACTCTCAGAAATTACCACTGAGGTTTATGGTTACACAACATCTGTGTTTATGATCTTAGTTTCGTGTCACTACGAGTTGAGTGAAACCCAACATTCAACACCAAATCTGAATTGACGGTGATCAATTAATTTGCTCAAGTTTTCACCAAAGAATTGACGGATGTACTTTCATGAAATCTCAAATTTTATTTTGTGTGATTCCTATGAAATTGTTAAATTCCATAACATTTCTTCCCTTGGGATCCAGTTTTTATTTTTTTTTGAGATTTTATATTTTCCACGCCAATTTCAAATAAATTCCTACCTACTTGTTCAACAGACTACACCGGTCTCACAAGTACTTTGATCACTTTCTTTCTTATTTCAAGATTAGAATTGTTGCATCAAAGCGAAAGCCACCCTAAAGTAGCCTAATTAAAAGAAGCCTTTCAACATTTCTTAAAAAGTGATTGATCGTAATTCAACGGGAATCCACATTAACACTTTAAGGTCTCTCTTGATCTTGAAGGAAGAGATTCGTGCCCGGGATCATCAGTTTCGTGTCATTATTGACATCACAGTTAATCCTAAAAAGAGTTGCTTTATTTCTTTTCTTTTTACACTCCTTGCACGAAAATCTTTGATTTTCCAAAATTCCGTTACTAATTAATTTCAGGCTGATTTATTGCGTTGGTGGTTAATAATTAAGACGTGGTCAACAATCCTCCACGTGGGCAGTTTAATCAAAAGATGTGATTCAAAAAGATAACATGAAGGGTTGCTGACTCAGGCGGGAAATAAAAGGATTGAATTTCAACCGGTAGTAAAAAGGGGCGCGTGTGAATTTGAAACGTCCACTCTTTTACTGACAAAGTGGACGCGTGTGCGAAATCCAAGCGTCATCTCTCTGGCACTTAAAGGCGCGTGAGGAATTGAAACGGTTCTTTCTCTGAAACGGGGCTTGTTGGGCGGCGTGATCCTAGGAATCTGACACTCTCTCTCCTACGTGATCATCGCACGCCTCAACTATCGCACATCTGTCATTCAGGAAACCTTTTCGTATTTCCATAGAAGATTTGAAACGATTTTTCTCTCTCCTATCACCTACTATAAAAGGCAGTCTTCACCACCATTTACCTCTTTACTGCCTCCGAAATTTCAAGAGAACAAATACTCCCAAAAAGCTTTCCTGTTCATCATCTTCTTCAATCTTCAACAATGGCAGAATCATCTTCCGTCCATGCTACTTCACAAATCCTTCCTATTCGTCCACAACAATGCCTGGTGATTGACCTCAACCCTCTGGCGTACGACTCTTACATGACGCCAATCATCGAGTGCCTGAAGTACTCCCAAATCGCTCCAGCTCTCTCCAGGATTGAGTCTGTGCCAATGATGGTTCTCTCGCAAGTGTATGCGAATGCTTATTACGACAAAGCAGTTGAGCGGGTGTTCTTTGAGGTTGCTGATCACAAGACCTCAATTTTAAGGCAGCGATTCTGCACTCTGCTAGGGTTTGCTGCTGACTCTTCAAGAATCAATCCGGAATCGATTCCGGTGGGCCATCTTTACAACATGTTTTATAACATGGGGTACACGGAGGCGCTCGTCACCCGTCGCAAAGTTCAAGAAGTCCTGCTTGCCGCCGCAGTGGAACGGCATGTTCACAGTCCTCTTCAAGGGGCTTGTCGGAACGGAGCTCAGGATCCGACGGTGCTAGTCGACTTTTCTTGTCGATCATGTATGCAGTCTACAATGGGATCAACTTGGATTTTGGATTGGTCCTCTGGCAACAGCTCATCCAGAGCCTTTCTTCTTCATCACGGCATTCGGAGGTGTCGCTTGCCCGGTTCTGGATTCTTATCACCAAGTGGGCGATGAATAAGCTGGATATACCTACTGCTGCTGGTGCGGTGATGTCTTCGGTCAGTACTTTTCATACCACCAAGATAATCGTTTCTGATGCATCCAAACTTTCCTTCATTGGCTCTATTCCGGAGACAATGTACGGCGATGTTCCTTCTGACAGCAGGATCATCAGAACGATCAAGGAGTTCAAACAGTCAGGGCCAAGGGAACTCACAACGGAAATGCTCAAGTCCATTCACGATGCTGACAAACCGGTGCCAAGGGGCAAAAAGGCAGACAAAGGGAAGCAAGCGACCAAAGCTCCTAAGGGTCCTTCTCCCAAGAAGAGGAAACAGACAAAAGCTGCACAGTCCCCACAGCCGAAGAGGAGGAAGACTCAACCGAAGTGCAAGCTTGTCATTCCTTCCTCTTCAAGTGACTTAGAAGGTGAGAGTTTGGGTTCGGACGACTCTCAAGGAGGTGAAACCCCTCAAAGAGGCAACACCCCACCCCGATCTTCTACTCCAGACATGGAAATCCATCATTCACCCATCCCTTCACCCACACAAACTATCCCTACTTCCATTCCGACCATAAACCCCACTACCACTATTCCCCCAACCTCTTTTCCTATACCACCACCCATTTTCACTGATACAACAACAACCACTGCAAAGGTTACAACCAACGTATCTGATACGGGGGTTCATACCAGTGCAACCGAAACCCCACCCGTAACCGAACCACCTCAAACCGAAACCCATACAACCGAACCTACCCACACTCAACCACCACCCGAAACTACCCCACCCCATACTCAACCCGAACCTACCCAAACTACTACACCCCCAGCTTCACCACCCCCACCATTTCCAGATAATGCCTCTGATGGAGATAACCCGTTCCTTGGCGGTGATAACATGACCTTCGATTCGGTCTATTTTAGTCCGTTTCAGGTTCAAAGTGATGAAGAGGATGATTCTCCAGTGACAAAGAAGCATCTTAAGGAGCTCAACGAGAAGGTTGACTTACTTCTCGCTTCATCTTCCAACCAACAGTCCTCCCTATATGAAGCTGCACTTCCGAAGATTGTTGATGCCTTCTCCAGGGCTCAGCATGATTCGGTAGCCTTAGCAACCGCCGCCATCGACGCATCTACCAAAGCCTGTGAGGCTGCGACCGCAAAAGTCGATAAACTATTCTCAGACGCCTCTTCTCTGCTGAAGTCATTACAGGAGAGTGCGGATTCTACCAAGACAACTTTGGAACCGATTGTTCAGCAATTGGCAAAGTTCGTCTCAACGAAGTTGACCTTGTTCGCCAACCTTCACCAATCAATAAGCGACGACAACTTGGCCCTTCGTGCCTCCATTGATGAGCGCCTCGCAAAGCTTCAGGAGGATCTCGCTGCTGAGAACTCATTGATGGACGTTCTGGCAAGCAAAACCACCGCCCTAAAGGTCAAGAGCACTCAGCTATCAAACTCTCAACAACAGCTTGAAGCTCTTCGATCCGAAAGGGAGGTCATCAAGACATGTGTTTCGGATGTACACGCTGCCTTATCAAACATCCTAGAAGCACACGATCCCATTCTAAACCATTCGGTGAGGCGAACCCTTGCTGAAAAGCTCTCTCCTGCCATGGACCTTCTCAGCAAAATAGAAGGCTTACCTAGTTTCGTGTCTAATCCGAAACAAGGGGGAGAAGAGCAGAAGACCGGATCGAAACCACCTCCTTCCTCCAAAGCTACTCACACAACCGAACCTCCTCCAATTGGTCAAGCTTCGGGTTCGGGTGTGAAGGACAAAGGGAAAAATATAGCTGAGGAAGAAGATGAAGATGAAGACAAGGAAACCATTGCGGACATGTTGAAACGAAAGAACAGTCGCAATGTTGATGAAGATGTAAATCGTGTGGCGCGAGAGGCTGAAGAAGCCGAACGCAAGCAAAAGGAAGCCAACGATCTCCTTGAGAGCAGGAAGACTCTTTTCCCTGCATGGACTCGGGAGCGAATGATCAAAGAGGCCATAGACACTCCCAGCATCTTATGGCTAAAGCCGGTGATTTCGTTCGACTGCGTTAATTCTGTCGATTCGCAGTTCGACATGCCGTTGACTCGAAAGGCGTTTATCTTCCACGCCTTCTCAAATATCTTTGAAGTCCCTCATCCGAACGCTGAGCTTGATAGGGAGCTCATCGACTTCTATCTGAATGCTGCTCGTCCTCAGTATCTAACTTGGAGCGCCCAGAAGATAGTGAACGTTCGGGTATTGAAGCCTTATACCGAAGGGAGATTCATTAATGTTCGGTTCAAGGTGATTCGAGGATCTGCAAGAACTGCACATCATATCTCCCTGGCAGATCTACCGAACTTAAATCCTCATGATTGGATCGTTCTGCATAACATCCTCTTGACGAATGAAGCTGAATATGGTCCGATCATAGACCATCTCAAGAGGATGATTGTCTGTTATATCATGGAGGTAGCCCTTATGGATCAGGAGGTAGCCACTGTCTTCAAGAAGAAACCGAAGATAGCTCCTGTGGGATCGGCCAGTGATCTCAATCAGATGAAAATGGGCAAGATCGACCCGAGACGCAATTCGGTTATGTTCACTAGAGCAGAAGGACAGAAATGTCTCTTTGCTTTAGCTGACAAACATCTTTACACCACTACTTGTCTAGAGCACGTGCTGTCAATCGTTCGAAGGTGTAAAGAGAATGCAGCGGATGATGTTAAGTACTTCAATGACATGATCCAGTGGTACATCAGGTTTAGGCAGACGATTCTGGCTCTTATCTCTCGTCTGTTTAACACCGTGAAGAAGAAAGTACCTACCTCCGCTGCTGGCCCAAGTAACAAGTGAAGATCTCGCTCCAATTGACGCAAAGGGGGAGATTGTTGGGTTGAGGATTTGTTCAAGGGTTGCGTCCTTGGGCTAGAGTATTTGTTTATTTATTTTGTATTCCGGTTTGGGCCTGTCCAACCGAGAGCCCATTATGTTTATTATATAAGTATATGCTTGCATGCATATTAGGTTAACGATTGATCTAGAGCATAACGATAGTATTTACAGATTTCTTTGATCGTTCTTGTAAACCTACCAATCCTCTACAGTTGATGTTCTTAATCGAGCTCTTCTGAGGATTTTGTTTTAATCATTCGACACGTTTGATTCAATCTTGCCTTGTTCTTATTTTCGTGTTCTTGCTGTTTTATATTTACTTACCTGTTTAAGATCTAATCGATCTTCAAAGATTAAAGTTTTAATCTCATCATATTGAATAACCTGTTCAAAGATCAGACTTGTAATAAATCAGATTAGGGCAAAACAATAAATATCAAGATACGTCAATAATGAGATGACGGCTCAATAAATATCAGTAATTGCGGAAAAACCCTAATTGAAACCTTTTCACAGAAAAGAAGTGTATCGATTACACAGCCTCCTGCTCTGATACCAATTGATGAGATTAAAACTTAATCTAGAAGATCGATTAGATCTTAAACAGGTAAATAAAAATCAAACAGCAAGAACGTAAAAACAATGAACAACTCAAGAATGAATCAACTGTAGAGCTCGATCAAGAACATCAACTGTAGAGGGTTGGAGGTTTACAAGAACGATAAAGAAATCTGCAAAGCTATCGTAATGATCGTTAACCTAATATGCATGCAAGCATATACTTATATAGTAAACCTAACAAGCTCACGGTTGGACAGGCCCAAAACCGGAGCATAAAATAATTGGACTAACAGCCGAGCCCAATGACGCAACACTTAAGCGAATCTTCAACCCAACATATATATATATATATATATATATATATATATATATATATATATATATATATATATATATATATATATATATATATATATATATATATAAGTATTGCACAAAACCCTAAGAACTTATAAGACATCAATCATATCTTATGTTTATTGTAAAACATCAATCGCCCTACCATGATACTTATGAACACCTTAAGAAATACACGCATTTGCAGAACATTATGAAATCCGGATTAGGTACTCAATCAATCTATTTCTTTCTGTTTTGAACCATCCAACTTATGTGTAAACCATCCAAGTTCAAAAGTAGGACGTCTGCACTTACCCTTCATCTTTTGTGGTGCTTTTGAAGGAGAAATAATCACAGTAGGGCCATTTTTGGGCAAACCCACATCAATTCAGCATGTTTTACATGATTATAGTATTATCACTTATACTTACAACAATGTTTTCATACAACTTATATTCTCTTTTCAAATAGGATAGAGCAAGACATCCTCAAAGAATAAGTACTCACAAATAACTAACACTAACACCATCACTAGACATAACTACAATCGAGTAAATGATTACACAACATACGACTAATGCCTTGGTCACTTATGAAGCCATCAAGAACAACGTCCCTGAGAAAAGTGGGGCTGGAACTAGTATCCGTGGAAGTAATAGTGACTTCCCAAGGACATGCACATACGAAGGATTCATCAACTACCAAACCAGAGCCTTCAATGACAATAAAGAAGTTATATGGTTGACTCTCTGTATTGAAAATATGGAATTGATATTTGTCATCAGTTCCTATATAAAAAATCGACATTTCAAGTTTGCAATATGCACCTTTATGAACACATCCCTTGCTTGGTGGAATGACAATACAAAAACTATGGACAATGACTCAACCTATGCCACAAATTGGGAAGAAATAAATCTAATGCTCATAGAAAAATACTGCCCCATAGATGAAATATAAAAACTAGAGCAAGAAGCAAAAACTATGGAGCTTAAGCATGAAGGGAATTGAGGTTTTAGCCTACACATCTAGATTCGATGATCTTGCAATTTTAAATCTGAGTTTTGTAACCCCAGAGAACAAGAAGGTCGATTGGATGTAGGGGGTTTGAGTCCATTAATATTAGAGATGGTTACATCTTCCAAATCCACTACGTATAACTAGGCCAAGAAAGTAGCCATCAGTCTTATGAACCAGTTAGTCTATCAACAAACCTTGATCAAGAAAGTGGATGCCTCAAGAGCCAAGGATAAAAAAGGAAATATGATAGTAGTTCCATTGGATCCTCAATCGGTTCCTATCGAAAAACACTAAGAAATCTTACACTGCGTCAAAAAACTCCACAAAGTAAGTACACATGAAAACTCCCCAAGTGTTACGAGTGCCTCTATCACCATCTGGCAAATGCATGGAGTACTTCTGTAATTGTTGTAACAAGAAAGGGCACACCAAAAATTATTTTTGAAACACAACACTCACATAGTGTAACGACCATAAAAAAATTCAACCAATTTTAACTTTTCAAAAACAACCCATTTTCTTAATGTTATTACAAAAAGGTTTTCAATACAATTATTATCAGAGTCTTCCCAGAATCACATCATAAAACATAATCATGAGGAGCGGTACGATCACGCCTTTGCCTTGCCACAGTCTCCTGAAGAACCTGAAAAGCATTAAGCCACAACTGTAAGCCCGAAAGCTTAGTGAGATACCCCCAAAATACCAACCACATATACCATACTCGCATAACATGCCATATCATATCAGAACACAGAACAACCATGCACTTCGGGTCTACTGTGTGACTGGTCTGCCGCACCGGCCAACAGTCCACCTGGTCCACCCTCCGAGTCTAGCCATATACATCGAGTCTGCAGTGTGATTGGTCCGCCCGCACCGGGCCTTCAATGCACCTGATCCACTCTCTGAGTCTACAGTATGACTGGTCCGCCCGCACCGGGCCTTCAGTTGGCCTGGTCCACTCTCCGAGCCTCGGCACGTCTGGTCCACCCTCTTGGGGCCTACAGCCTATCCGGACCGCTCGCTGGGCCTTCGGGACAACCGGTCCGCCCTGGGTATTTTGTCCTACAGCACAAAGCAGGACCCGCCTCAACCCAACCCTAGTCCAACACAACCATGTGCACATAAACATACAATCATATAACAAATCACAGTCAACAAGCCGATCTAGCAGATCACATAACATATCATCATCCTAACCAGGATACCGACCTAACCGGTCACTAGCATAGCATCATCCTACATACCAGGATACCGACCTTAACCAGGTCTCTAACATATACCATCCTAGCTACCAGGATGCAAACATATCAAAGCATTAACATAACAACAAATACCCAGATCTCAATCCGATAAAGGGCTGGCCTTGGTGCCTTAGACCCTATTGATATGGTGAGGATAACTCACCTCGCAACTGCTGAAACTCTGAACTAAAGAAGCAGATTCCCGAATCACCGCCTCACCGAAGATCCCGAACTATCCGAAGCAGCAAAACAAACATTAGACCAAGCACAATATCCTTCTAAGGGTAAATTGACTAATTTACCCCTTAACTCAATCCGACCCAATACTAAGGCTCACAATCAAATTATGAAAGGCCCAAAACTAGATAAGCTCTCAAGCCCACTAATGGCCTAAAGACCAAAAGTCCGAAGCAAAGCCCAATATTGGCCCAATTTACTAAATTGGGCCTACCTCACTAAATGGGCCTAGACTCATGGTCCATAACAATTAATGAGTCCACAATACTCCATCCAAAATGTCCAGTTACGGCCCAAAATCCAGCAGCCCAATAACAGCCCAATCCCTAAGGCCCAAAATGAAAACCCAACAGAGGGAGTACGTAGGGCATACCCTCCTTGGTACGCTGGGCGTACACACTGATTCGCAATTGGGGATCGAGGCATTGACCCGCTACACGCGGCGTACTCCTTTGTTACACGGGGTGTAACTTCGCTGCTCATCAAGTCCCCATAACTTCTTAATGGCTTAAGCTCTTAAGCCCAAACTTCAGATCCTTAGGCCAAATATGCCTAAGATTCATAAAGTCTCAAACTTTATCACTTGGGACGTCCATAAAGCTCTTAATCCATTAAGACCTACTTATCTTACACATGGAACAACCACAACCCTTGGGACCTCATTTTTCTCACTCAAGACCTCTCCAAAGGTCTGAAAGGATAGATAATTTCGACCAACTCAAAACATGCATCAAGATGAGGACTTTTGGGACAAGAATGATGCCAAAACTTCACAACACTTAGATCTCTACAATATAAATGTCAAGCAAGAAGCTTCATGCCTCAGATAGGCTCTAAAGGATGATATCTTTCCAGATCTATAAGCTCCAGCCACTCAAATCCTTCTTTGACAACTTCCTCTTTCTTCTTCTAGCCTCCCTTTTGCCAAAACAAGTTTTCCAAGGCCAAACACACCCAACAATGGAGGTGGAACGACTATCTAGGGTTTCTGAGGTTAAGAGAGAGCTTATGGAGGCTAGGGTAAGAACCAACATGTTCCTTATATAGTGGATGACCCTAATTTTACGGTTTTAGGACTCTGAGAGTACGTTGGGCGTACTCGACCTTGCACCCGCGTCCATTTACTCACTTACGCTGGGCGTAACCCAGCCTACGCTGGGCGTACTCAGCTTGTCCCATTTTTTTTTTCATATTTGGCCTTCTTTTTCCATTTTTCCCATAAAAGGACCAAAATACTCTTCCTCTTAAATCCCAGGGACTCATAAATAAGTACTTTTAAGAACGGGGCGTTACAATTCTCCCCCACTTAAATTAGGCTTCGCCCTCGAAGCCTGCGGCAACTCGTCTCCAGAACTTCTCCCGCAACGCACCACCTGGCATTAACCAAACCAGGTTCCTCAAGACACAACCATCGAAACCCGAAACTCACTTTCTCCTCTCTTGCGGTGTCCTGACCATCGCCTCAAGCTGGCCACCGGCTTCACCCTCTGATAACCACACCTATCAGATTCTACACTTATCAACCGAGTACCACTCCATGGCACTTTTCTCGATCCTGATCACAACAATCACTTGACTCTTACGAGCTAGATATAACCCTGCACCACCGGGTTCCCGATCCTAGTCCAACTCTATCCACTCCATGCTGACAGAATGACACATTCTTCAGCCTCAGAGCAACTCCCATGAGTTCTCCTCTTGCAATCGCATGCACATGATGAACTAGCTCTATCACCCTCGGGTTGGGAAAACCCGTCACACTGACGACACCTCCAAACATCCTCTAGGATAAATCACCACTACATACACAATTCCTTGATCGGAATCAAACTGTGAATCCAAGACTCCATCCCTGCATCCCTTCTAAGCCTCTTGGCTCTACACCCGCGGAATTCCTTCCGCAACATCAACAGCCATCCCATCCGGATGTGATTCCATACCACTGCCGCAATCACGTTGCTCAATAACCATAATTGGATCACTCCAATCATAACTCTGCACTGCCGCTTTCACTTCCGTGAATTTACACTCCCTCTCGGAGCTACATTCCTCTCTCTTTCCTTACCAAGGAAATCCACTTGGCCGCCTTGTCACTGCAACAAGTGCCACGGTGCTCGCCCAACGCTACACCACTCCCTTATATCATAACTGCTATCCATGCAACACACATGCTCTGAATCTGCTCGCAAGGACTCTCAAGTCCATGCACTATCTCCACTAATCGAGATCAATACCCGGGGACAGACCTTCTAATGCTAACACATCGCGACATACTCAATCCATTTCCTCGAACCGATCTAATGACACCTGCAGAGTCTTCAGCATGACTGGACCGCCTTACCAGGCCTTCAGCCAATCTGGACCACTCTCAGAACCTTCAGCCAATGTGGACCGCCCTCTAGGGCCTTCAGCCTGGCTGGACCGTTCTCCGAGCCTTCGGCCTGACTGGTACGCCTACCGGCCTTCAGTCTACCCGGACCACACAACTAGCATTCATCCTTCTGAGTTATCTCTCTGGGAAGCTCTCCCATGCATATTGTTCTAGCCCTCCAGGGGTTCCGAACTGTATCTCCATCCTACATACTCAATCCCGGCCTGATCCCAGGCCCTCCACAATCGAATACCCTTGGTCTGTATCCCGCCCCGAATGCCTGCCACTTACTCATACCAGCCTACGCTCTTGGCTGACAGAAACACTGCTGAATCCCAAGCAGCTAAACAACCTCTCATGCTCATCGATCTTCCAAAGAATTTTCCAATTCTCCCCCACTTATAGCACTGACTATCAACCACCGGTCGCCATCATCGACCTCCCTCAACAACCCTACACAACACAAACACTTACACGAGAACTGATTCCCACTAGTACGAGCAACCTTCACAAAATCACATATCAACATTGATCATCCCGAACTCGAAAGAAACTCGATCTTCAGCTAACCACTCCTCAGAATGCAGATGCTACCCGACATTCAAACCAGACGCCAGATTTCCATTGATAACCCTCATGAATGATAACCAACAAAATTCCCAATACTAAACCCATAACCATACCATAACCCTCAAAGAACAACGAATACCATACCGAACCACACAACGAGATTAGCAGATAAACAATACTCCATAATAATCACAAGATAGCAAGACATCAAGAAAGAAACATACCCGCAGTTGCATCCAACACTGCTATGACCTCCTCTGCTGTAAGCTGAAAAGCATGACCCTGAGCCCTTGGGGGCTCCGCTCCACCCTGATCTCCACCCGTGATCCTCAAAGTGGCCGGTGCTGGAGCCTGCACCGGTCTTGCAGCAAGCTGTGGACAGGTGACCTTCAAGTGCCCAACCTGTTGACAATGATAACAAATCCTCAAATCCCGAACCGGGGCTGACTGCCGACAATCCCTCGCATAGTACCCCTCCTTTCCGCACTTGCGGCATGCACCACCGGACCTACAAACTCTGGTGTGACCCTTCCCACACTTCCCACAAGTGTGGCTGCTCTGATCTCCCACCCTAGAATCAATGGTCTTGGACCGTTTCGGCGCCGGCGGCGACTGTACCGGAGCCTGCCTCAGCTCTCGCAACTGCAACTCAATCTCCAACTCACGCCGCCTGGCGGCCTCCTGCAACTCCAACAAGGTCTCGCACCTCTGCGTAGACACAAACTGTCTGATATCCCTCTTGAGCATACTCATATATCAGGACATATGAGCTTGCTCAGAAGCGAACTCAGGGCAAAACATCACCCTCTCAGTGAACATCCAGGTGATCTCCGTCACCGACTCCGAATCTTGCTTCAGCTCAAGGAACTCCTGAGCCAATCTCTCCTTCTCAACTCGCGGAACATAACAAGTGTTGAACATATCTCTGAACTGATCCCATGAAACTGCAGCCCTTTGCGCATCCAAATATGACCCAGTGGTCAATCTCCACCAATCCTTCGCCCCGAGCCTCAACAGGTTCAGAGCACACCTCACCCTCTGATCAGCAGGGCATGAACACGTGAAGAAACACCCCTCCACGTCCGACAAACATCTCATAGCAACAATCGGGTCCTACACCCCATCGAAGGTAGGAGGCTTCGTATTATCGAAGTCCCGATACTGAAAACCTCGACTGGCTCCTCTCCCTGCCGCTGTAGCCGCGGCGGCAGCCGTCTCAGTGAGAGCCGCATATCGCTCATCAAAATACTCAACCATGGCGGTCTTAATCGACCCAAACAGTTCCGGCAGCTCGGCCCAGAACAAAGCAACAACCTCATCATGCAGGATCTTACGAATCCTAGCATCCAACTCGCCTGTGCTCATCTGACCAATAACCTCGGGCGGTACCGACCCACCTTGACCGCCTTCTCCGGGTCCTGATCCTGACCCGGATCCGTTCCCAGCATGCCTCGTGACCACCATACTGAAAAACACCACAAAATCTCAGACACTTCCCACTATCCCGGGAACCAACTCTCAACGCAACCCTAGAGGTCATGGTTTCCCTGATAAGCGTATGGGTCCTGTGCTTTCAGTAGTGCGGGCCCATACTACCTTCGACACCTACCCATATATGTATGAAGTACTACCACAACACCCTAGTGAAAACATACATAACAAGCACTCAATCCTCACTCCTAGAGGAACACCGGAAATCTCCCACAGAGGACCCTAGGCTAGCAGGCATCATAAATCAAGCAACACTATCATGAAACCCTGAAGATCTCTAGCCTAGTACTAGCTTGCTGTTCTATCAAAGCTCAAAAACAAATATCATGTATGGTATCTTGGGGTTACTTACTGGCTCCGGCTGATTGTGCCTCCGCGTCCTCCTTTTACTCATTTTGAAAACCATTTTAAATTCTCTTTTAAAAACTCTCCCTGATTTGAGACTGGATTCACACGAATGTTCCTCCAATTCACTCAAACCAAGGCTCTAATACCAACTTGTAACGACCATAAAAAAATTCAACCAATTTTAACTTTTAAAAAACAACCCATTTTCTTAATGTTATTACAAAAAGGTTTTCAATACTATTATTATCAAAGTCTTCCCAAAATCACATCATAAAACATAATCATGAGGAGCGGTACGATCACGCCTTTTCCTTGCCACAGACTCCTGAAGAACCTGAAAAACATTAAACCACAATTGTAAGCCCGAAAGCTTAGTGAGATATCCCCAAAATACCAACCACATATATCATACTCGCATAACATGCCATATCATATCAGAACACAGAACACCCATGCACTTCGGGTCTACTATGTGACTGGTCCGCCGCACTGGTCAACAGTCCACCTGGTCCACCCTCCGAGTGTAGCCATATACATCGAGTCTGCAGTGTGATTGGTCCGCCCGGACCGGGCCTTCAGTCGGCGTGGTCCACTCTCCGAGCCTCGGCACGTCTGGTCCGTCCTCTTGGGGCCTACAGCCTATCTGGACCGCTCGTTGGGCCTTCGGGACAACCGGTTCGCTTTGGGTATCTTGGCCTACAACACAAAGCAGGACCCGCCTCAACCCAACCCCAGTCCAAACAACCATGTGCACATAAACATACAATCATATAACAAATCATAGTCAACAAGCTGATCTAGCAGATCACATAACATATCATCATCCTAACCAGGATACCGACCTAACCGGTCACTAGCATAGCATCATCCTACATACCAGGATACCGACCTTAACCAGGTCTCTAACATATACCATCCTAGCTACCAGGATGCAAACATATCAAAGCAATAACATAACAACAAATACCCGGATCTCAATCCGATAAAGGGCCGGCCTTGGTGCCTTAGACCCTGTTGACATAGTGAGGATAACTCACCTCGCAACTGCCGAAACTCTGAACTAAAGAAGCAGATTCCCGAATCACCACCACACTGAAGATCCCGAACTATCCTAAGCAGCAAAATAAACATTAGACCAAGCACAATATCCTTCCAAGGATAAATTGACCAATTTACCCCTTAACTCAATCTGGCCCAAGACTAACGCTCACAATCAAATTATGAAAGGCCCAACACTAGATAAGCTCTCAAGCCCACTAATGGCCTAAAGACCAAAAGTCCGAAGCAAAGCCCAATATTGGCCCAATTTACTAAATTGGGCCTACCTCACTAAATGGGCCTAGACTCATGGTCCATAATAATTAATGAGTCCACAATACTCCATCCAAAATGTCCAGTCATGGCCCAAAATCCAGCAATCCAATAACAGCCCAATCCCTAAGGCCCAAAATGAAAACCCAACAGAGGGAGTATGCCGGGCGTACCCTCCTTGGTATGCTGGGCGTACACGCTGATTTGCAATTGGGGATCGGGGCACTGACCCGCTACGCGGGGCGTAACTTCGCTGCTCATCAAGTCCCCATAACTTCTTAATGGCTTAAGCTTTTAAGCCCAAACTTCAGATCCTTAGGCCAAATATGCCTAAGATTCATAAAGTCTCAAACTTTATCACTTGGGACGTCCATAAAGCTCTTAATCCATTAAGACCTACTTATCTCACACATGGAACAACCACAACCCTTGGGACCTCATTTTTCTCACTCAAGACCTCTCCAAAGGTCTGAAAGGACAGATAATCTCGACCAACTCAAAACATGCATCAAGATGAGGACTTTTGGGACAAGAATGATGCCAAAACTTCACAACACTTAGATCTATGCAATATAAATGTCAAGCAAGAAGCTTTATACCTCAGATAGGCTCCAAAGGATGATATCTTTCCAGATCTATAAGCTCCAGCCACTCAACTCCTTCTTTGACAACTTCCTCTTTCTTCTTCTACCCTCCCTTTTGCCAAAACAAGCTTTCCAAGGCCAAACACACCCAACAATGGAGGTGGAATGACTATCTAGGGTTTCTGAGGTTAAGAGAGAGCTTATGGAGGCTAGTGTAAGAACCAACATGTTCCTTATATAGTGGTTGACCCGAATTTTAGGGTTTTAGGACTCTGAGAGTACGTTGGGCGTACCTCTGGTACGTTGGGCGTACCTGACCTTGCACCCGTGTCCATTTACTCACTTACGCTGGGCATAACCCAGCCTACGCTGGGCGTACTCAGCGTGTCCCATTTTTTTTCATATTTGGCCTTCTTTTTCCACTTTTCCCATAAAAGGACCAAAATACTCTTCCTCTTAAATCCCGGGGACTCATAAATAAGTACTTTTAAGAGCGGGGCGTTACACATAGTAGAAGCATTATGTTGGGAAACAACCATTATACAACCATTTCAACCGCCATCACGTAGGTGAATTCTACTTCTGCAATAGGTGCAACAATAAGGAGAATATTACCAACTTTTGCATGAGCTCAACATCAGAATCAGCAAACCACCAAACCATCATGGGAACATCTGCTAGTAGAGGATGAACTTGTTTTGATTTTAGAGAAGTTGGACATTTCAAGAGAGATTTCCCAAAGTGTAATAACAAGGAAGTAAAGCTCGGGTTAGAGCAATTGTGATAGGAGAAAGAGATGAACTCCAGGAACCATATGTGGTAACTTGTGCATTTCTCATTTACAACATATATACAATTGTACTAATGTGGATATGAGTTTTATAACCCCTAAAGTATAGACATGTGCTAAGTCCTGAACCCAGTAGACTGGAGAAAACCTGTAAAGTAGAGATAACTAATGAACCATCAGAAATCTACTTAAGAAATCTTAACAAATTATGTATTAACACATAGCGAACACATCCTTTTATTTTAATCTCAAGTCTATGACTTTCGGAAGTTTCAATGTCATTATTTGATCATCTCCGTCAAATGCTAAGTTATTATGTTACAAAAAGTCGTACGACCCCCCCCCCCCCAATAATTGATAAAGGACCTAATCACTTACAAAGAAAAATAAAGATGAAATCCTATAATCATATTTTCAAAAAAGGCTCATAAGTATCTACACAAGAAGCACTATGCTTTCTTGGAACATGTGATAGATAAAAGGATCAAGGAAAATTGTATTTGATGTGTATTTTTAATGCACTAGTTACTTATTTAAAATTCCTAGTTTATCGCATCTAAACCACACCTTACAGGCAGTGAACCCGATCGAGTATAGTATGGTTTTGATAAGCAAGGGTGTCAATCATAAGGGGAACAGTAGTGAATTAATTTAGAATGTTTGATTATAGGTTACACAAACCACACAAAAGCAGTAATGAATGTTTTTATGGAATTAAATCTCATAAAATCAACTAAACAATAAATCTCGATAAACTGACCGAAGACAAATCTCTTTAGGTATTTTGGTTTAGATAAATTACATCTTAAAATCATAGATAATTGCACATACAGATTAATTTATTCATGTTCACTGATTTCTAAAATGATTAGGTTCATGTTTACTATTACTAATCCTTTAGCAAACAAGTCAATTTAAACAGTAGCCAATTGATTAAACTAACAAGTTTCCCAGTGTTCAGTTCGTATCATGCAAGACTTGTAATAATAATTAATCAAATTTGTTAGTTTAATTAACTCTTGTATGATTGGTCATCACACATGCTTACTAATACTAGGCATACAATCTTGTTTTCACAAAACTATATGATTCAAGCAATTAAGAAGATGTTCATACAACACAATAAACTTGATTATTAATAGAAAATAATTATCATTAACACATAAGGATCTTTTAACAAGCTCAACAAGATAAATTAAACACGAATAAAACAATCCAAGTAGCAATTAATCCATAAATCAAGGTTTCATCTAATCATAAACACGAAGCAAGGGTTTTAACACCCAAATCAGAAAGTAACTGCATATAGAATCATAATGGAATGCTAAATATGTTTACATTAACAAAATACATGATTACCAACAGGAATCTACTCTCCAATCCTTCAGATCTTCTCTCTATTTAGCTTAACGGCCTTCCGACCGCCTTCTAGACCCTCAAAATGGTAGTTATGAAGTTTTCTTATCGCACAAGTCGAAGTGAAATATCATAGATAATGAAAATGGTGGAATGATATGGGCTATTTATAGTTGAATGGAGATGGAATTAATATAGAATATTAGAGTTGGATTGAAATAAGGAAACTAATGGTGGCATAGGGATCAAGCAAATAAAAATAAGGTAAGTAGTGCTTGGGGAATAAGTAACTTGGAGGGCATTTCCGTCTAGCTTTTGATGCTCCATCTTCAAGGCCGATTTTGGATATGATAAATGCAGAATTAGAAAAAAGGCCCTATCACATAAGTCGTAGGAAATTTCGTCTAATTTTCAGAACATTCTAAATCTCATCAATTGGACTTATGAGTCATCAGATATACCCAAAACACTGAAGAGGGGTCAATCTGCCAGCAATATCTTTTTCGCATCTTTTCAACTCCATTCTCTTCCTTTTGCATTCTAGCTCCCATTTTAACTATAATTGAATATTTTAAAGCATATTAAGTATCTTTTAGTTCTAAATAACATAAAACATAGTATAAAATAATTAGAAAACATCATAAATATATGCATAAAATAGACGTTATCAAACTACCCCACACTAGCTTTTTGCTTGCCCTCAAGCAAAACTGATTTTATTATCTCACCTATATCGCATAGAATAATTCATTTCAAACCCAAAATACTCACAATCTTTATGCACCTTCACCCCTTAGCTTATACGACATTCATTTTTGCAACCCTCGAAATCAATCCTCAGAAATCTTTCTTAACCTCAAGATATTTTTGGTTAAACAACCAAGCATACACAAATTCTAGAAAAATTACAAGTTTAATACCATAATGGAGCTCTTGGAATTCTTCACTTCTTTGAATATTTGATATTTGATTTCTTTGAATTCACGACCTTCTTTGATTGATTTTTGGTATCTTCAACTTTTTGGATTTATTCAGAATTTTGATCTTTGAATTTCATACTTTGACTGCTCCAAAATTCTTTCACTTTTTAGTAATTTCTCTCTCCTTTTTTACATTTATATCACTTTTTTTTCACTCAAATCCTACATGCTTAAGCAAGGAGCTTAACTTCAACCTTTATTGGTTAAGGTATTAGTCTAAGTGCAATGACTACATAAGCTCTCCTGGATAGATTTCTGGTTTAGGCTGCAAAACACATTATGCCATATAAACTATCAGATTACCTTTCATATCTCATGACTTTTCACTAGGAAATAGGAAGCCACAAATCCACTATAACATGTGTAGGCTCAGGTAAACATTTGGGTTCTCATCGGATCTTCCCATACAATATTAGCAAAAGTTTAAATTATCACTAGATTTTCCTAAATTAAACTATTATTCCAAGTTTATAAATTTTTAAATTTTCCTAATCTAGCAATTTTTAATTTTCCAATTTAAATTTCTTTTTCGACCCCCTACCCCACACTTATTTCATACAATGCCCTCATTGTATGCATAAAACTAATTAAGCACAAAATAATAGTAAAAAAAAGGAAAATAAGGAACAGACTCCCCTAGGGTAGTAGTGGCGAGATCGAATGGGGCTACTAAAAGTTGCTCCATAAATTTGTTGGAAGACTGGAAACTAGAACTGTTGCTTCTGAATGTGCCGGAAAATAAAATCAAGAACACCGAATTCTGAAATGTGGTACAAAAGATTGCAAACTAATGCAATGTATAGTAACCATGACATGGGAAAATGTTGACCATGTCGTTTCGTCGAGTGAGGAAAAATCCATATCGCGAATAATAGCATGTCCACGATGTGGTAAGTGTTGGCCACGTCGTGGTATCTAGATGAAAGCTTCCTTCTTGCGATGAAAAACTCCCCCACGACATAGGAAAGCGTCAACCATGTCGTGACAGCCGGGACAATAATTCGGCTTTGTGTTGAAATAAAACTACATGGCATGGGAACAGCTCATCTATGTTATAGGAATCAATGCATAGTTAGAAACACCACTCTTTGAAAATAATAATCTCTCACGAAATCAACGAGCACCCCACCCTTATTGAAAGTCATGGCTCTCGATTGTCAACTTCAAACTCTCGTGTGGCTTTTTTCGCGTGACAAATTAGCATTAGACGCCAACTCTTGAAATTTAAAAAAGCATCCAAAGGGCAAAAATTCTGCAAGATCTGAAACATCAAGCGCATCAACATGGAAAACAAAATTTTAAACCAACTAAAAATAAAAATAAAAACTCAATAAAATAACTAAAAAAATAGCAAACCAAAATAACTAAAAAGGATATCACGATCACTCGTCTTCGTCGAAATCAAGCTACAATTGCTGATTAAATTCATTGCATGCAAAAGGTGGTTTGTGAAAACAAAAACTTTTGGGACCCGTCAGACTATTTCCTTTGTTTTATTTGCACCACTAACTAATAAGTAGAACAAGAGTTGACCCAACTAGTCAAAAATATCAAGATTTCAGTCTTCCACTTAACCACCTCGATACGCCTTGCTATACTACGCCTCATGGATTGAGTTGAAAAAATCACCAAAGTAGTAGACTAAAGAAGTCAAAAATTCCCTAATCGCTTGCAATCTCGAAACCCATGCAAAAAGTAAAACCAAGGAATGTGTATGCACATAACAACAAAACCCTTTTTGACAAGTGACATGATATCAACGAAAATAAGAATAAAAATAAAATAAAACTAAAAAATTAAAACAAATAACGAATAATCAAACAAACTAAATTGATTGAAAACTGCTCCTCATAAACGGCGCCAAAAACTTGATGTGTATTTTTAATGCACTAGTTATTTATTTATAAGTCATAGTTTATTGTATCTAAACCACACCTTATAGGCAGTGAACCCGATCGAGTATAATATAGTTTTGATAAGCAAGGGTGTCAAACACAAGGGGAACAATAGTGAATTAATTTAGAATGTTTGATTATAAGTTACACAAACCACACGAAAGTAGTAAAGAATGGTTTTATGTAGGGGTGCAAACGAGCCGAGCCGAGCCCGAGCCTGGCCAGGCTTAGGCTCAGGCTCGTTTAAGTTATACTAGGCTCGATTCGAGCTCGGCTCGATTCGAGCTTTCTTTTACTGAGCTCGGCTCGAGCTCGTAAAGAATTATACAAGCTCGTCTCGGTCTCGGCTCGTTTGTCGTTTGATGTGCCTAAATAAGCTTAAGCTCGGCTCAAGCTCGTTAAGAAGCTCGTTTACTAATACCCGAAATCCATAATTTCCTAAATATGTTTTTATTTTAATATAAGAAAATAATAATAAATTATATTATATAAAGGCTCGTTTAGGCTCGCGAGCCTTATCGAGCTTAGTGACACAGGCTCGAGCTCGAGCTCGTTTAATAAACGAGCTTAATATTAAGCTCGAGCTCGGCTCGGGCTCGTTTAAAACCGGTTTCGAGTCGAGCTTTTAGCGAGCCGATCCCGAGTAGCTCGCGAGTAGATTGGCTCGTTTGCACCCCTAGTTTTATGGAATTAAATCTCAAACAATCGACTAAACAATAAATCTCGATAAATTGACCGAAGACAAATCTCTTTAGGTACTTTGGTTTAAATAAATTACATCTTAAAATCATAGATAATTGCACATACAGATTTATTTATTCATGTTCACTGATTTCTAAAATGATTAGGTTCATGTTTACTATTACTAATCCTTTAGCAAACAAGTCAATTTAAACAGTGGCCAATTGATTAAACTAAAAAGTTTCTTAGTGTTCAGTTCGTATCAAGCAAGACTTGTAATAATAGTTAATCAAATTTGTTAATTTAATTAACTCTTGTATGATTGGTCATCACAGATGCTCACATATTAACTTACTTATTTTCTAATTAACCATAGGTTCATGTTCACTAATACTAGGCATACAATCTTGTTTGCACAAAACTATATGATTCAAGCAATTAAGAAGATGTTCATACAACTCAAAAAACTTGATTATTAATAGAAAATAATTATCATTAACACATAAAGATCTTTTAACAAGCTCAACAAGATAAATTAAACACGAATAAAACAATCAAAATAGTAATTAATCCATAAATGAAGGTTTCATCTAATCATAAACACAAAGCAAAGGGTTTTAACACCCAAATCAGAAAGTAATTGCATATAGAATCATAATGGAATGCTAAACATGTCCGCGTTAACAAAATACATGATTACCAACATGAATCTGCTCTCTAATCCTTCAGATCTTTGCTTTTTTCAGCTTAGCGGCATTCTGGCCGCATTCTAGACCCTCAAAACGGCAATTATAAAGTTTTCTTGTCGTACAAGTCGAAGTAAATATCATAGATGATGAAAATGGTGGAATGATACGGGGTATTTATATTTGAATAGAGATGGAATTAATATGTGTAACACCCAAAAGTAGGTATGAATTTAGCCCTTGAAGTCCTTGTTATTGGCCCTTGAAGTCCTTGAATAGAGATGAAATTAATAGTTGAATAGAGATGGAATTAATATGTGTAACACCCAATGATCCGAAAGTCATGAAATCTTGTCTGCATCTTCTAATCACCTCCCTAAGCGAGATCCCAACTCCAAGAGTCCATGAAATATCACAAAAATGTGAAAGTGAAATAAATATCTCGAAAAAACATGTATAATATATGAGCTTAAGCCTAAATGTAATGTCATGGGTACCAAATAAAAGTGCAAAATCGGTGTATAAAAAGCACCTAACACAAAACATATGTGGGAAAGTCCTTGATACTTCATACAAAATATTTTTCTCGTGAAATATTTTGGAAAGGTTTGTTACGATCGGTTTTCCAAACTAATTAATGAATCCCTAAGAAAAACTATGTCTTAGAAATTTGCTAGGAAAATTATATAAAGAACCCTGTCTTTTTTAGTAATGCATTGCAGATGGGGCAATGCACAAAATAAAATTATTCCAACGTGTTGGATTACTCCCAAACTCTAAGGCAAGAAAACATCATCCAAAAGTCCATGAGCAGAAAACACCACATAAACACGAGAAGAGTTTATGCTATAAATCCACTTGTCAGTTAAAAACATACTAGTATTATAACAAAGACTTTACTTTATTAACCGATCATATTTGACTCCCCCTCTAGCAAGTCTGTGCAAGAATCCTTATTTTTCTATAGAAAATATTTAAAAAGAAAATCAAAAAGTCATATATTTTCTTGACTGTATTAAAATTTCCTTAAATTTGAAGTTAATGTTTATTGAAAATCAATATTATTTTACTATTATAATTAAATAATCAACTTAAATTATTTTTTTATTTTCTAATATAATAGTAGTCTAATAATAAATTTAAAAATAATTATGTCATCAAAATTTCAAAAATATGAGTTTTTAGATGACATTTTTAGTGCGCAGCCGTAATGAAATACAACGTATGTTATAATGTTAAAATAAAGTAATATAAAAAAATATTTAATATGTGTACATATCTAATATAGACTGAGAATATACTTTTATTTATGTAAATTATAATTTGTTTTAAATAGTTATATACTAACAAAAAACAAAAACTTAACATATAGTATATCGAAACGACAAGAATGTAAATGTATAGCAAATAAAATGGTATAATTAAGAATTTTGAAGTTCTGATCGAGGGATAACTATAGCAATTTATGGGCTCATGACATGCACGTACCCACTGCTATATATATAACAACAAAGGCTTTTGTACTTCTCATGATCTCTTATTATCTGTAAAAAAACATGAAATCAATGCTTATTGGATCAGCCTTAAAGTCGTCATCATCTTCTTCTTTACGACCTCCATTTTTGGCGACTGCAGTTGCTTCTTGTAAGCATTTTTCCTCCTTAAATATAACGTTTTTACATATTATGCCATCATCTCTCATTTGACATGTGCTTTATTTATACATTGCTTAATAAGTTACAAAACATAAACCAATTAAAGGGGATAAGAAATTACCAACAACTATCGTTTTTCTATATTCATGTAGGTGATCATGAAAGAGTAAAAGTTTCAAGGATTCAAGTGAGGAAAACCACATTTGGGCATTCTAATAGCATATTTGGTAGAATGAATCATCAACAAAGTCGCAAACATAACGATCCTGAAAGTGACAACAAGTATTTTACAGAAGTTCATAGACATCAAAGACAAATAAAAAAAGTTCTTGCAGTTGATGCCTCTAAAGGTTTTGTTCTTCGTCCTCAAATCGATGGCAAGTCACTTGGAACTACATTGGAAGTTATTTACAGATATTCAAAAGTTTACACACTTCAAGGAACCGTATGATTTCTTATTCTTACTAAAGTCAACAGTGCATTTATATAATTAATTGTATAAAGCTTAATATACCAAATCATTATTTTAATTTTCATACAACTTACTATTTAATTTCTATAATGCATCGAAACAATTGAACTAAAAATCCATTCAATATCAACTTTGCATCCTATGGTTTGTTTTACTTTTAATCATTGAAAAGCAACTAATTAAGACATTTCACCTCAACCATCACTCCATTCCATTAAATCATGCATGCATGATGGATGCTTACTACACCACGCCTCCATGCGTGACTTCTCTTCTTGTCTCGAAACAAAACAATTTAAATATTTTTTTACTAAGAAGATATTTGTGGTTAACTTTTATGAACAAGTAAAGTAGCCGCCAAAGTTTCATGCATATATTTTTCTTTTTAAAAATAGTTTTCATTTTAGTTAATAATTTATTATATATATATATATATATATATATATATATATATATATATATATATATATATATATATATATATATATATATATATATATATATATATATATATTCTTGTTTTCTGAATTATTCAATTTATTATTAGCAGTTATGTATGGACTTTGAATAATGTCTTCACCAATTATTGAGGTCTGACCGAAAACTATTATGTGAATCTCATCGTTAATTTTCCTTGATCGAGTAGGTATTGTCCATCGTCTCCATTTCTTTGCTTGCCATCCAGAAGCTTTCAGATTTTACTCCATTATTTTTCGTTGGGCTTTTGCAGGTAATTGGTTTCTTCCACCATAAAAGTAATTTTATGTGAAAAGATAAACTTAAATCCGTTTAAACAATAAAATTATAATTCATATAACCTCGCTTCAAAAATGATATATATTCAGGCAGTCATCGGTGGCGCTTTGGCCAACTTGTATGTTGCGAGCATAAATCAGTTATCAGATGTCGACATCGACAAAATTAACAAGCCACATTTGCCCTTGGCATCAGGCGAGCTTTCCATTGAAACGGGAACCCGACTCACCTTTCTGTATGCTATTTTGGTACGATTAATTAACATGTTTTATATGGATTACTATATTCTCTCTATAAAATAGCACTACACACAAAAGAAATGAGTCTTTGAAGAGAGAGGATATATGTGTGTAGCTGATATCATGAGAAAGAGTGATGACAATCGTATTCGATATATATATATATATATTGGCTCTTATACCATGTTAGTGAGTATAAACATATTTGGAGAGATTTTTTATTTCTCCAAAAGAACCTAGTGAAAGCGTATAATTAAAGGAATATAAGAATCCGTGTCTAGAGACTGTGACACTAACATGTACAACAAATTAAAAATTATAGTGGAGTATTAAATCTTGGGCGTTTAATTATAATGGTGCAAATTGATGCTTCTTAGGGTTTTTGCCTCGGATGGAGTATCAAATCTTGGCCGTTAAAGTTAGGTCTCTTCTTATGGTATGCCGTAGGAACGGCCTATTCAGTTCACGTAAGTCTTTCTTTATTAATGCATTTCAAATACAATTCCAAATAACTTTTAATGTGAAATTATATCAATTTTGGGTATATATATTCATACTTGTAGCTACCATTACTACGATGGAAGAGGGATCCTGCACTTGCGGCAATGAGCGTTTGGTCACTGCAAGGAGCGATCATTCCTATTTTGTTCAACCTCCATGCACAGGTTAATTGATTATTTAAAGAATTTCTGGACCTATATATACATGCATATTTATTTTATTTGACAAATTAAGTCATAGATTATCAAAGAATAATCTATTTAACATGATGATCAAACGTTATACAGACATTGATACATGGAAGGCCGCTCTTAGTTTCTAAGCATGTTATTTTTGTATCTGGAATCATGAGCATCTATGCAGTAGTTGCCGCACTATTTAAGGTACATCGCCTTTCTTACAATAAAATATCATAGAAATAGCATGCCTTTTATGACGTTGATATTGTATTTATATATAATGTGAATTTTAGGACATCCCTGACGTTGAGGGAGATAAGATAAATGGAGTTAACTCGTTGGCATCGAAAGTCGGGACTAAACCCGTAAGCTATAAACTATATATCTATCATAAGCTTTTGCTACTTTTTCAAAAGCGCTCATCAATTGAAATGAAATAACAAGTTGAATCGATATTTTTGCAGGTATTTTGGCTATGTATAGGGCTCCTTGAGATGGCATATGGTATGGCTATATTAATCGGGTTGTTATCAACCGGTTTTTGGACTCGATTGATGATGGTAATATATTCTATTATATATATTTTTAACGAAATTATGACTAGTTTTTGGGTTAACTGGTAGAATATGTGTCCACTTTAATTAGTGATTATAATTTCCAGAGTACTTGTTAGTTGTTACCCTTTTTGTTTTGTTTATTTGGATCCAAATGTGTTAGTTAATTTTTTTACTTTTGATCACACTTTTCTAGAGAAAATATACTCAATCTTGTCATGAAGTTTCTCATGAATTATATGTTCTTATAAATATAACTGATAATTTATATTTAAATTAACCATCTTGGTCTTCACTTTTCAAAAAAATTAAAAAGTTCCATCTGTTAGGCTAAAAAGATGAAGGATACAAATGTAATTTTGTATATATTTCTTACATCTTTGATAATATTTGATATCCCCAGAGGGGAAAAAAAAAAGAACTTACACCATCTATATATTTATATATTATTCATTTAAAAAACGGAGCTGATCACAAGCCTATGAAAACCTTACATCATCTAATTGTTCTGTACAGGTGATCGGTCATAGCATTCTTGGTTTTATACTTTGGAGAGAAGCAAACTTGGTTGATCTGAAAAACAATGAGGCCATTGAATCATTCTACTTGTTTATTTGGAAGGTAATATCAGTTGTAATATCTTTGAATTCAGTTTTATATCTTTTCTTACGAAATATAATATTTAATTTAATACAAAATTTGATAAAAGTATTTAAGATTGTAATATCCACGTTGTGGCATTTACACATCACGAGAATCAATCTTTTTTGCAGTTATATGGTGTGGAGTATTTGTTGGTGCCCTTTTTAAGATTTTGAGCATGGAGAAGCCTCAAGTGATGTGTGTTTCATCATGTAATTTTAGTACTCGATCGTTTTGTCACCAATATGTCCAAAAGTCAATTATTAAATCAAATTGGATTTTTCAATTTTGAGTTATGATTTCACTAATAAATAAAAGATATTGTCTTGATTAGTATAGCTCAAATTGTATCGTATAATAAGCATAATTATAGTAATTAAACATTGAATATCTAATTCTTAAACATCTATAATCAAGTACTATTTTGATCTTGGATTGAAGAAGTATGTTTAAATTAGTCTTAAACATCTATAGTCAAGTACTATTTTGATCTTGGATTGAAGAAGTATGTTTAAATTAGTCTTAAACATCTATAGTCAAGTACTATTTTGATCTTGGATTGAAGAAGTATGTTTAAATTAGGTTGGGATCAAATGTGAGTTATAAATAGACAAAATTGCAAAAATGATCCCTACTATAGTATGTATTTTTTTGGGGTTTTAATCCAAATCACGATTTTTTGGATCGGTGGTCCTTTTGAGGTAGTTTCGTTGTGTTTTTGGTCCCTCGGTAAACTGAAATGACTGTAATGTCCTTGGGTATTTTTTTTATGTTTTTTCTATTTAACTTAAATGAAAAAGAAAATAAATAATTAAATTGGACCCACCTTTCTCTCTCTCTCTCTCTCTCTCTCTCTCTCTCTCTCTCCCCCTCTCTCTCTCCTGTGCAAACCTACCAACGATCCAAACATCGTTCATAATCCATTTCAACATCAGATTCCAGCAACTTGGATTAACCCACAAAAAAACTTAAAGTTCTTCACCTACTTTCACTATAAACACACATACACACACTGGATTGAGGAAAAGAAGACTCATTTTAGTGACTATCAAGAAGTCCCTCTCACTTCCCTCTGGTGACCCTCCTCCTTCACCAAAATCAGCACCTTAACAGATTACTGTTTATTGTTGCTGCTATTCCCGGTTAGATTACCGTCTCTAAAATAGATTTCTCCCTTCTCTTTTTTTCTCTCTCTCTCTCTCTCTCTCTCTCTCTCCAAATCCATTACCGTTTTTAACAGATTTTGAGGAAACAATATCCCAATCAACATAAACCTCGATTCCCAAATCAACCCACTTCCAATCCCTTTTCAATTAGATTAATAGATCCAAAACCAATTTGATTCTAACAAATGCGAGTGAGTATTACTTGTTGAGAGAACGAAAAAGAAAGTAAGAAAGATGAAAATTAAACCAGAAATAGATGCAGATGAAAATTAAACTAGAAATATATACATTTATCTGTATGTATATATGTTGAGAAATAGGTAGAAAGTAGTGAGATTGGATCAATCGAAGAAGGATAAAGATGAAGCTTGAGGTCGTTGAAGCCACAACAAACCCTAACTCCGATTAGAGCTTCGCCTCTATTGCTATCAAGATCAGATTAGGGTTACTGCTGAATCGGAGAGAATGGAGATGACGAGTCTTGTAGCTATCTCCGACTTCTGATGTTCCTCTACAGTCATTAGCACACCTCCTCCCATATCTGTAAACCGCAAACGACGTTCTCTAGACATTTCCGTCTTCATATGAAATATAGATGTGTGTTTGTGCGAGAAATAGAATCTGAAAACTCCATGTGTTCATATGATTTAAAAGTGTGTATCTGTGTTCATCAGATATGATATGAATTGGAGAAGATGAAGAAGTGGGTGGGAGGTGAATTTCTTTTTCACGAGAGAGAGAGAGAGAGAGAGAGGTGGCCCCACTTTTTTAATTATTAAAATAAATAAAAAACAATTAGATTTTAAAATAATGAAAGAAAAAAGAAAAATAAATACCCCAAGGGCATTACAGTCATTTCATTTTACCGAGTGACAAAAAACGCAACGAAACTACCTCAAAAGGACCATCAATCCAAAAAAGTCATGGTTTGGACTAAAACTGTGACAACCCAAAGTTATTCCGTTACATTACCCCATTTCCGTTGACGGAATATTCTACTGTATAAAAGTTCTGTTAATTTGAGGTCGTAAAATAAATAAATGTTTTATTTATTTATATTTTATGTCGTTAGCGTCGTGATAAGATAAATAAAAACACGTAATATACATTTCCATTTAATTGGAAAAAGTTAGTTTTTATTATTACGACCACTAAATCGGGTGCGACCAAAAGCCCCGTTTAATGGCAGTATCAGGTAAATTCCTACTGAGCTCCAACTCCAACCCATATACAAGGGGGAATGGACTTCATTTCACCCCTTTCCACCCTCTCTCTATACTCTCTCTCATAAAGCTCGTTTTCGACTCAAAACCGCGAATTTCCGCCTCCAAAACGTGAGTCTCCTTACCCTAACCTATTCTAAACATCATGACTTGTGATTATAGCTCAAAATTCGACCATATAAGCTGTCAAAGAGGAGTTTACGGCCTAAGAACCTCCTTAGGCTGTAAACCCCTAAAAAGAGGCCAAAATGACCCAAATTTGTCCCTAAAAGCTTGGAAACCAATTGGGGATTTAGCCTAGGAGTGTTGGAACCATAAAACAATAAATTTTGGGACTTAAAAGAGGGTTTACGGCCCAAGCACATGCTTAGGCCGTAAACACCCTCTAAACTTGTTAAATCATGTCCAAAACACTCCCAAACCATCCTTAGGCTTAAGACATAAATTAGGGACTTGCTATTTCGGGTTTGGAGCAATTAAACACTAAGAAATGAGGGGTAAAAAGGAGTTTACGGCCCAAGCACATGCCTAGGCTGTAAACACCTCCAAACCATGTCAAATGGTAGTTTTAATCCCCCCAAATGGCCTTATACTTCATTATAAATTACTAGGATTGTAATAAGGGCTTAAAACTTCAATAAAATCAAGGTATAGGAGTTCACGGCCGTGAACTCCCATAGGGGTGGTTCATGGGCCGTAAACTCCCATTAGGTGTCTAAATGGTGCCCTAAACTCTCCATTTGACTTGGAAAAATACATAGAAATTATTCTCAATCACTTAAGCCTTTAAAACACCCAAGAAAGATGTCCTTGGGAGCTTACGGCCGTAAACTCCCATGGTTGGGGCCGTAAACTCCCATTTGGTCCATTTAAGTGCCTTAAACCCATTCATACCTTTTATATTTGGACCTAGCAAAATTCCACAATTGAAATAAGGCCTTTAAGCATCCTAGAACACCCTCACCATGAGTTTATGGCCGTAAACTCATGGGGAGTTGTCCCAGGGCCGTAAACTAAGTGTATAGAGTTTACTCTTGAAGAGTAAACTCCATTCCTAAGTCATTCACACCCTTAGATGTTACCCGGGACACCCCAAACACTTAACCAAAGTGTTTTTCCGCTCCTTAGAGTGCGTATACTTGTTAAATTAGTATTAAATGTACTAATTGTATGTGAACATATGTTATCATATGTTAAATGGGTCACTAAGTGTGTCCAAGTCTTTACTTGACACCGAGCACCCAACCGGCACCTTCGTCGGATCTACTTACATCAGGTGAGTTCATACCCCTGAATGAACCTTCTAAATGTTTTTACATGTTTTATAGGGGGGAATACAAGTTAAACATGCCAGTTATCATATCAATCACATGTGATTGATAACCCGCATGCACAAGGATTTACCACATTGTAAACTGTTTTACCAAGTAGGATACTATAAATGGTTTTCCAAAAGGTTTTCACTTGTTCAAAACTCTTACTTATACTGTTTTATCAAAGTTAATTTTAAACTGGTTTATGAAAAGTTTCCAAAGAATTTCTAAAGGTTTTCAAACTTATTATACCAAAGAACACCAAGTTGTGATTTTCTCAAGTATAAAGGTTTTCTTCCATGTTTTGATACTCCCTCTTAGTTTAAACTTCTACTTGATAACGCTTTCACTTCGTGATGCGTTTGTACTGTTATTGCCTCTATTTTGCTTATACTTGTAGTCGCTTATGCCTATTAGACGCTCTTACCTCACTTGTTGTCGCTTCCACTTTGTGATACACTTATATTTGGTACACTTATACTTCACGATTCGGTTATTCCACACTGTACGCTTATACTTCACGATTCGGTTATTCCACACTGTACGCTTATACTGCACGATTCGGTTATTCCACACTGTACATTTATACTTCACGATTCGGTTATTCGACACGATTCGGTCATACATCACGATTTGGTTATACTTCACGATATGTTTCCACTTGTTACACACTCAAACGTAGTTAGATGTATGTCTGTGCTTGTATAGATGCATTTAAATAATGGTTGAAGGACTTAGGAAGGTTTGTCCGCCCTATTTCCTTTTCTTCGTTGAGATGTGGTCTGGTGGGATCGGATGTCCGTCCGAAGGTCGTTTGATTCATTGGTTATATATATTATGTATACGAGCATAGTCATATAGGTTTACTCTAGTCAGTTCAGTTATGAGTCTCTACGTCTAGTTCAGCACTTATATTGGAAACCCACTACCCACTGTTTGGGATGCATCTTCGGGACACGGCCTTCTTCGTCGTCTAGTTGGTAACCAGAGTCTCCTGTAGGGAGAGCGGACATTGTGTGTATAGATCTATACGGGTTTGACACCCCCGCACCCTGACTGCTAGCTACAGTCTACGGCCTACCAAGCCAAGGGGTGACAAATGTCACATTTTATAGACGCTTGCAGGGCGTCAGGTACTCTAGTGTCGGTTAGTATGGTTACGAGTATCCCATGTTACCTTATAATTCATGGCCTTAAGGTAACGGTATTTCACCAGCAATTTACACTATATGCTGGAAACCCACTCTCAGAGTCACAATGTTTTTAGACCTTGCTAGCTGTATCTTTCATTTGATACTGTCTGTGGTCTGTATTCTCTGTTTTAGACCTTACTAGCTGTATCTTTCATTTGATACTGTTTGGGGTCTGTATCCTCTGTTTTTAGACCTTGCTAGCCGTACCTTTCATTTGGTACGGTCTGGGGTCTGTGTCTCTCTTTGTTAGACTGAGCCAGACGTGTCGTTTGTTCGATACTCTCTTGGAGTCTATGCTTCCTTTGCCTTAGTCAGCAGTCTTCACTGTTGAGGCATATGTTATTTCCCTGATTTCTCTTGCTTTATTTAATAATCAAATTCTGTATTTTGATAATGATAACGATTAAGGGAAAACTACTTTTTACCACATAACTCCGTCCAGTCTTGGTAGAAGACTGCTTTTATTAAAGAAAATATAGGATTTTCTGGAAAAGACACTATTGAAATGGACACTCTAAAACTACCACTTTTATTAAAGTTATTTGGATGAAATGACACTAAATGCTTATGAACTCACCAACATTTGTAAAAATGCTGATACTTGCTTTTCAAATAACTTGTATTTTCAGGTCAGCATTAGACAGGTATATTCCAGGAGCTATTGATGAAGATAGCTTTGTACCAAGCTGTACTTATATTATTACCTGTATTACTTTGATGTACTGTAATGTAAACCATGTAAAACTAGTACTATTAATGCAATGTTTTGTTGTACTTTGATTACTATAATGCATGTGTTGTGATACTTGACATGACGCATCCACCCCAGAACGTTTCCGCCATTCCGGTTTTGGTGTGTGACAAAAACCCCAAACAAATGCATACCACAGTGACCATTTTTGCAATTTTGTCTTCTAAATATTTTGTGTATATTTGATCAAATTTTGGCTATAATATTAAAATAATATAGAGTTGTATAATATTAAAATATCGTGTGAATATTTGATCAAATGTTGGCTATAATATTAAAATAATAAAAAGTTGTATAATATTAAAATAATAAAGAGTTGTAATCTTAAAGTATATGTTATTAACATGATATATTATTTACCACATACTGTAATTATTACACTTAATAAATATTAATAAATAATAAGGTCATCCCAAAAGGATTCCATGAAGAGTTTAATGAGGGGAAAGATGTTCATGTGGCGTTGAATGGATAAAAGATGCATTGTGGGATGAGTTTAATGAATGAAATGTTTAATCCTTATTAAAATAGGCATAGAATTTGTAACTTTTTTTTCTTTCTTAATTTACTATAAAAATTTATATTGAAAGTAACATTTAATCTTTTTTTTTTTGCAATAAACAAACTATATATTATTATTTTTTTGATTTATACTTTATTTTATTTTATAATTAATAATTTAATTTATTAAGTTACTTCATATTTTTTAATTCTAAACATTAAAAAATATATATAAATTATAATCTTTAATTAATATTTATTAATTGTAACTTTGAATTTCTAATGAATGTAATATTCTAGTTTTATTTATTAATATTAGCTATAAAAAAATTAAAATGGTGATGTGGCAATCCATTGAATTCTTAATAGTCTAATGAAGTGTGTAGAGTTTAATAGGTTAAATGGTATACTTAGTGGAATGTTGATGTGATAATCCATTGAACTCTTAAAAATTTAATACATTGGAGATGGCCTAAGGGAAAATATGATATTTCATTAAGAAAGATAAATGAAAATTATATATCTTTTAGGCTACTAAGTCAAAGTAATCTCTTTCGAAAAAAAAACTAAGTCAAAGTAATTAATCAAAATCAAATCAAATCTTGAATTTTTCTCAAAACATTCAGATTAAATCAAATTTTTATAATAGACATCATTCAACACATACATATCTTTTTCAAATACATTCTCATATGTTTTTCTTTCATTCTTAAAGAGTACGATCTCATTTAAGAGGCCTTTTTAGAATTAACATTCTTAAATAATATAAATGTATATACTATTAAGAATAACAATTTGCATCAAAATAATAATTATTCTTATTACAAATTAAAAATGAAAGAATAAGAATATGGATCAAGAATGAATGAACATAAATTATAGCGCATGTCTAACTTTCCATGAGAATGAATATAAGGAAAAGTATAATGAATTAAAATAACACATATTATTAATAGCAAACTTATATTCGATCATTATCAAAGCATAAGTGAGAATAAGTGAAAATGATATTTTGTGAAAATGTTATTCTAAAAGAATGTCATCATGTGATAATGTTTGACATGAAATCGAAATTTAGGGCTGCTTTCTACGCATTTGTGTATTGATGGTAACCTAAGAAGAAATTGAACCATCTAAAATCGAACTTTAAATTTCATCATCTATAATGGAACAATATCTTGTTTTATATATAAAAAAAAAAAGGGTTATTAACAATACTACAGAGTAAGCTTAAAACTAAAAATGTTATTTTTACATACATTCTTTAAGAATGTGATTCTTTATATCATAAACTACGCAAACAATATTAGTTAAATGATGATTAACAAATAACCCTAACTTGAAAACATAATCCATAAAGTATATGATTCTTATTATATAAATGAATATTCAAGCAATATGAACTTCATAACTTTCATATATAAATTATTTCAGAATGTGAATCTTTATATTATAAGATACAAAAAAATATATGAATGTGTTTCCTACTACGATAATTGGATTGATAATATCATCGTATTTTCCAGTTTATAAATAATCCATCCATCCTTTAAGACCTGGTAAGTTGGTCATTATATTTATATTGGTGTGTGCAAGAACATATGCAAAGTAACTAAAACACTAGAAGGGTCACCCCTTGTAGCGATAATTTTTTACCCTATCCCGACGACATGTCTTTGGGAAGGCCTGTACTGAAGACATATCGTCAATATAAATCAAAAAACTTGTTGGGATAGATATCTTTGGGATAGAAGCTATTTGTATTGATGACATGTCGTCTCTAAAACTTATGCCGAGACTGATTTTCGAAGAAAAAAAAAGATATATTAAATACCTATCTCGGCGACATATCTGGTGAGTTTTGATATAAAATATAAGTTTGTTTTTCACAAAAACCGCAACGAAAGTCTTATAAAAATAACAAGTTTTTTTGGTGTATAACAAAACCAAACCATCAATGATCTATTTATAGAGGTTAGAATGAAATAAAATAACCAAAAGGTTTTTAGAATGACAACCTTTGAAGCTTTTGAATCCACTTGGTTTTGGGGTGTTGATGAAGATAGCAAAAATCAAAGAATGTGATTTCTCTATGTGTATCCATCATCAAGAGTAATACACATGTATTCTATTTCCTTATTGTATTTTAGAATCATGGGAGACATCTTATGGAGGTTGACAAGCAACATCCACCGCATAAATGATACTTTCGATCATACCCTTTAAAAAGAGAAGGATTCTTCAAATTTTATAAAATCGAAGTTTATAAAATATAAACTTTGTCTTTATGTAAAAGATAAAAGAATCCAACTAGTCTAAAAGGTTGTGCATGACTTATTAAATCATACCATATAAAATAATATCTAGTTATACTCTATTATAATTATTATTTTCACAAAACAATAATTATTCCCTAATTAAATAAAAGAAATGATATAATTGATTAATAATCATATTAATAATAAATATACAAAATGTGCCAACTTGATAAAGGTGTGACCCTCTAGGATCATATATTATTAACAATGTTACTCAATAATGATTTTTGGGCATACATATTCAACAATATCAACGGTATAGGTGTCACTTATAGCGACGACATGTCGTCAGTATAACGAACACCAATAAGAGAGAACAAATTTCATCTTGACTAGATACGCCCATCAATGTAGTTCATATCACACCCAACGATGGCCCTTATGACTGCCTTTTACAGAACATCATTAAACCATGTCAATGCACAACAATTCCTACACTTCCATTCCCAAATATATATCTCAATTCTAAGGATACAAAGATACAATCTTGATCAAAACATCACTCATGATTACGATTCATAAAGTGATTTTGATGTGGGTCAGGTCCAATACTTATTCTCCTAATCAAGTACCAACGAAGTTGGTAGCAACTCTTGCTCTTTTCATCTCCATGAAAACCAACCAATCTACTCATATTAGTCTTACGTTATAAATGCTCCCACAACTATGAACGACTATGGACATTTAGAATAACCTAGTTATTCAAGGATTTAAGAATGTTAATATAGAACACAATAATTATTTAATGAAAGACTCATATCTAATATATCAACCTATTACAATATATGTTGCTTGTACTGTTCCAATATCCAAACACTAAATTTCAATCAAATACATCTACTTATATCAAGAAGGCCATATAGCACCAGCTTGACTTTCATGCTTTAGCTAATGAAGGATCTTTATTAAGTGGATTTGACAAAACGTGATTTGAATAAACTTTATGAATACAAACATCTTAAAACTCATAGTCATAATGAACTATTTATTAAGCATATTTGTATGTGGTTCTCCAAACCACAATGTACTTTAACTCTTATGTGTAACTATAATTAAAATCTACATGGAAACACTATCCATGCAACTTCCTCTATATGCATAATGAGGACACGCCCGATTGTGATTGAGAGTCATCTCAATCTATTTGAAAGTTTAGCACATGTGTAACAACTTTAAATGTAGCTTTCTTTCAAATACTCCGCATATTAGGAATATTTCTCTAGTTTTCGCAAGTACTTTAGAATGTTCCTATAAGTCACACGATGCCTTGTTCTGGGATTATACTAGTATCATTCGACATGTTCCAAGCATACGAATTATCTGGCCTTCATGCATAATCATGACATATATGATTAGTCCAATTGCAGTAGTATATGGAATATAATCATATTATGTAGTTCAAAAACTTTTGCACTAGGATTTTGCTCAAAATCATGTGATGCGGTATTTGACAAGATAACTCTCTTAGAGTCTTTTATCTTAATATCCTTAAGATCCTTGACAATTAATGCAATTTTACTTAATCCTGCAACTTGTCATGATCTATGTATATAGATCCTTGTTCCAAGAATTAGTATGTAGATTATATATAAAAATAGGAATGTTACTATGCTCCCACTAGCTTTATAGAAACACAAGAGTTATCTTGATTTGTAATTAAATCATAGTATGTAATTATCTTGTAAGAAAGAAGATTCTTACTTTGAGATGTTTGCTTAAATCTTGGAAAGATTTTCATTCATGTTTGTTTTCTCCTCTGAAAATTCACTTACTCTTTATATTCATAATATATTGAGAAAGATTAATCAAGCTCATACTTAATAATCATACATGAATCCATCTCTATGTATTTTAATAGTTTATGATTAACTATTGAGAAGATTCAACAATAGTTGAAAAAACTTGCTAGTTTCAAACTATGATGTTGTAACACTTGGTTTTGGATTTGCTTCTTTATTCGGGGTTAAGGCCCAATCTTCAGTGGTCATGAGTCGCCACCTCATGTGCCAAAGTAAAAGGGTTGTTCTTCCTTCCCCGCTCCCTCTTTTTCGACTTGAGTGTGGGTGTTATGGTCTAAGTTATCTAAGTGTTCGATTGTGTCTTCGGAGGTCAAGCGTAATTTGATAATTCAGTCTTTTATGGATTTTGGGTTTTGTTTGGGAGGTTTTATGGTGAAGGTGAGTTGTTAGAAGTTTAGGGCTTTTCGCCACTTTTTCGTGGATATAAAAAACGTCAAAATCAAAGTTATAACAAGGAAGTTATAACCATTTGAAGTTAGAAGGGTTTAGGTCGAACCGGATACGTGGGGTGTACCAAATATGTGCGCATGGCGTACATGGGAAATGCGTATGCGGGAGGATTTGGGAACATAGGGTATTCCCCATAGGAACCCAGGGCATTCGTATAATCAGACGGAAACCTTAATTTAGGGTCGTGGACCCTATTTAAACACCATAACTAACCTCTAACCCTCATTTCCTTCAACCTCCATTCTCTATAACCCTAAGAACAAAACCCTAGCCTCCACTTGAGTGATTCTTGAGCTTCATAGTGGTTTAAGTGTGTTTGAGTGCTTAAGGAGGAAAAAGGAGCTTCTTGAAGAATCATTGGTTGGCTTGGAGCTTTTGGATCCAAGCTTTATTTAGATAGATATAACATCTAAAGGTATAAATTTCTCAACTTGATGCTTCTATATCCTAAGATCTAAGTTAGGGGTTGAAGTATGCATGTTATGGTCCTTTAAGGGCTCTTTGTGAGTTGAAGTCACTCCAAGAGCCTAGGATTTGTAGATCTTGCCTTTTCTAAGTTGGATTTGATATAACGTTGGAGTCTTGATGCATTAAGTTCCCCCATGTTTGAAGTATTGGTCATTTTGTGAAGTTTGAGTACTTAAAATAAAGATTGGACCTTTTTAAGCCATGCAAAGGCTTAAAGCCTTCAACTTTATGGTTAAGTCACTGTTTTGGGACTATTCTGGGGTTCTAGACGTTGGAATTAATGGATCAAGTCCTTAGAATGAGAATTTGGAACTTAGCCTTAAACGTCGTGCGTAGCCCCTGAGAACGTAGCGCATTCCGTATTGGGTCCCCGTCAATTTGTCGGGCGACGAACATCGTGTGTTCTTATGATAAGTGGAGTTTTTGGTTGTTGGGCTTGGACTTAAATTTGGATGTGAGTCTTGCTGATTTAGGCCTTGTGGTGTCATTTCAGTTTTTGGATTTGTTACTTTGGGCCTTTTAGGCCATATGAGATTAACTGTTGAACTAAGGGAATTTTTAGACTTTAGGATAAGGCCCATATGGGATGGGATCAATTTGGAAAATTGGGCCATTAGTGGGCCTTTATGGAACTTTTGGTTTTGGACCTTTATGGTTTTTAGACTTAGGCATCAATTTTGGTTCAAGTTGGGTTAGGGGTAAAATGGTCATTTTACCTCAAGTATGGATTATGGATCGTAATTTGGAGCCAAATTGCTAATTGGGTGTTATCTTGGTATTGATAGCCCGGAGGAATCGTCCGGGCAGCAACTAGGGATTTCTTTCTGTGAACTTTTTCATTCGAGGTGAGTCTCCTCACTGCTCTATGGGTCGAAGGCACCAATTCCGGCCCATTTTGTTATGTATTGTAGGAAGACCCGGGGGTAACCCTTGGCAGTTTGTATGAAAAACCATGAGGCGGCTCCTAGCAAACTATATAGAAAACCAAAGTCTGAACTCAGACAGTTAATTAGTTAAGTAGTGTATATTGTATGCTATGTGTCTTTATGATGCTTGCATGGAAGTCTTAGAGGTGGCTCCTGGCACTTTTTTATAAGACCCAGAGTTGTGGCCCCCGGCCTGGCAAGGAAGACCACCAGGCGGCTCATGGCATAATGGCAAGATTATGGTTGGCACATAGCACTTTACTGATTGATTGGATATGTCTAATATGTTTGGCTCATGGTTATGTATGGTATGCGGTATTTTGGTGAACTCACTAAGCTTTGTGCTTACAGTTTATGGTTCATGGTTTTAGGTACTTCTAGTTCGAAAGGGGAGGGCCCGGCTTGATCGCAGTGCACACACCTATGTTTTTCCACAACTTATGATTTTGGGAATTACTTTGATAATTGTTTCAATTTGGAATACCTTAATGTTGGATAAATGTAAATGGATGTTGAATCTATATATATTAAAAATGAAATTTTTACCCTTGATTTTTGGGATGTTACAAGTTGGTATTAGAGCCTTGGTTTGAGGGATTCGGGCATACTTTCGGGTGTGCCTTAACTCAAACTTAGAATTTGGTGGAACTTTTTACAAAGTAAACATTTAATTAAAAAAAAGATGAATTTCTAATCAAAGAAAGGGTTGTGATGGGTGCAATCGGTCGAGCTCAAGTAAGTGGTTCCCAGAATACCAATATGTGCTTATTATGATATGTGATATGATTATGAGAATTTCATGCTAGATTTGGGCTAAGGATCTGCTCAGTATTTTATGATAGGAGAGATTCCTTTATATACCTGATTGTATGAGCTTAGAATCGCATGCTAGTATGAACTTCTGATAAGTGGATAGAATGGTTTGATTAGTGTATGCTGGTTAGCTTTTTTCATTGTCTGAATGTTGCTTGCTTAGTGCTTTGTGGGACTCTTAGTAATGTCAATTGACTGCTAGGTGAATATGCTAAGTCACATGTGGCACAGGTCGAGTGATGGATTTGACCCTATTGCACAGTTCTTGTTTGAGTCCAATTCTTCTAGGGTTGAGTCGCTTATACGAAGGATTATCTGATCTCTGTTGCATGTGACTATATTCATGAGGAAGCTAGTTGACATTGGTGGGAGTCCTTCAGCAGATGAGGACTGGGTGTGGTTGGGAACCTAGGAGAGCATAGCATATGCTTCAAAGGCCTTGTAGTGTCGTTTAGTGAGTTTTAGTGCATTTGTTTGAGGAAGTGACATAGAGGATTCGGGAGGATTGCTGAGGCAAGTATGGATAGGTGTGGAAGGTAATATTGGGTCCGTACTACTAAAAGCACATGATCCATACTTGAATTCGTTAGAGTCTTGGAGAATCTAAGAAGCTTATGGGAGGAAGATTCTTGGGCATGTTTTGATCGTTGGCATATTGTATTTCAGTTTGGAGATGAGCACACAGGGAGGTGGTTCGGGTTCTGGCTCAGGTGCAGGTACTGAGCCGATTAGCGAGTAGTTGCGGGATTTCATCTCATCGGAGATTTCTCACAGTATTTAGGAGATCTTAGATGAGCTCTTGGGTGCGTTCCGTGTTGTGATTATGGCTATTGTTGGAGCTCGCACTCTTTCTTTCCGGAAGTTCCATGTTTGTGGAGCTCATACTTTCCATGGAGAGAGGGACCCGATTGTCAGTAGGAGGCGGTTAGTGGATATGGATAATGTGTTCCGGATGAGTTTCTATCACGAAGAGGCAAAGGTCAAATATACTTCCTGCCTATTGAAGGACAGGGCACGGGATTGGTGGGAAGAGGTTAGTAGTGAGTTAGGTGATGATGTTGTCGATGCTATGTCATGGGATGAATTCTCGACCAGGTTTCGAGCTGAGTTTTCACTGGGGATTGAGGTGCAGCAATTAGTGCGAGAGTTTCTGGATCTCTGCCAGACTACTGAGGTTGTGGCAGAGATCACTGCCATGTTCCGGGAGAGGGCTTTATTGATACCGCAGTATGTAGCAGATGAGGAAATGAAGAAGGTGACGTATTATCCTATGCTGCGGGATGAAATTAGGGATTTTGTGACTATTTCAGAGTGTGAGACCCTGAATGATATGGTTTATAGAGCCCAAGAGCGGGAGATCGATTTTGAGCACCTTGGGAAGAGGGTATCAGATCAGGTGTATGTAGTGGAGGATCCCAGGAAGAGACCCAAGACTTTTGATCAACGTTTGAGAGGCCAGCAGGGTCAGGGTCAATGCAGCACATGCAAGAAACTGCATGATGGAGTTTGTCGTTCTAGGGCTTTGGGCTGCTATAGGTGTGGCAAGGTTGGTTATGTCATCACAAATTGTCCTCAGGGAGCAAGCCCATTAGGTTTTCATTGCGATCAGGTGGGCCACAAGAAGGCCGACTGTCCGATGTTGAGGGGAGGAGCAATGAGTACGCCTGCTCCAGCTACTTTGAGGATTACCGATGGACGAGAGGGTAAGGAAGAAGCCCGAGCAGAGAGGAGTCGGGCTTTGTAGTGTCAAACAGGGGAGGTCAGGACTCCAGTAGGCGATGTTGCGGGTATGTATCTTTTTCTTTCTTTTTGATTTTATCTAAATTTTGTTGTATGGAATATTGCATCGGTTTGGGTAAGCGTATCTTTGGTTTATTTCTCTGCTTACATTTGGGTTATATCTTCAAGAAATGTTATATGCCATGAATTTTTAGTGGTTCAATGAAGGGTTGTTTCTCTCATAGTGGGTTTGGAGTGTTCGATGTTATCTTGGTTTGTAGTCGTGATCTTTTCGGGGGCATAGTGTAGAAGGTTTATGGTCAGGATTTAGCGGGTTAGTTATCCAGTATCGCCAGGATTCAGTGGTTTTAGCATTGGTGCGCAGATTGGCTTTTGGGGGTGTCTAGGGAAGTGGTTTGTTGTTGAGGTTTAGGTTGGTGAAATTGTCCTTGGGACTTCAAGATTTGAATATGACATCATTTTAAGCATCTGGGGTTATCAGTGTTATTGGGATTCGGGAAGTGTTCAGCTGGTCTTTAGGGGTTGTGCAATCTTTGGGATGGATAGTGATGGAACACTAGCATTGGTAAGCACCGGTTGTCAGTAGATCGATCATCGAAGGGTAAGTAGGATTGGGAATCCTTCAATTCTCATGTGTTATGAGGACTTTGTTGAATAAAAGTGGGGGAGAACCGTTCAGGTATTCAGGACAGAAGCAAGTGTGAAACTAGGATGAGTTTCGTATCCTCATCGGGGGGGGGGGGGGGGGGGGGGGAAGGCGGACCAATTGGTTGTCTGGATTGAGGCTTGTGTGAGTTGGGAGTTCGGGAAACTTCCCAACATTGGATTCGCGTCTTCTTGGTGTTTGATAGAAGGCTTTGGAGGACCGAAGTTGGGGTTCCAGTCATAACTCGAGTTCATCTCGGGTGTTGGGTCAAGTGCGTGCTTGACTTTGGATGTGTTCAAATTAATAGATTAGCGGTAAGGCTTTGGGCGACAGTTGTGGCAAGGTGATAGTGATGTAAGACCGTAGGATGGCCCATAGCATTCACTAGTTAGCAGTTAGAATAGACGATTTGTAAGACTATGGGGTGGCCCGTAGCAATCACTAGTAGTCAGTATGTGTGGGAAGTGTTGTAAGACTGCGGGATGGCCCGTAGCACTCACCGGTCCCTGTGCAGCGGTGAGATTGTGGCAAATCTATGATTTGTTCATAGATTTCTTCAGTTGGTTTAGGCCAAGGAGGGTTTGTTCGTAAGGCTGTGGGAGGGCCACAACATGTTTGGAATTAGGAATTGGTAGGTCATAGGAGACCGGGTATGAGATAGAGTTACAGTTGGTCATGTAGCGTTCAATTTAGCATCGAGTTGGTGTCGTGATGGTTCGAGTAATTATTGTCAGTCGAGGTTTTCTTTAGGAAGTCGTTTGGGGCAACTGTGTGAGTGTCTTTTGGCTCAGCAACCGGACGGGAGTCTAGTATTCCTGATAGTTGGCAGACAAGTTGGGGCCAGGGAGGTCTTGGCTGCTATGAAAAGCAGCTAGAAGGCAGTGTGATGTTTCGAGTAGTAGTAGTGATTGGGATCCTTGTGTGTAGGGTAGCTTGTTGATCGGGAGATGCTAAGCCTCTTGCAGTGGGATTAAATAATCTCAGAGTAATTGATTTGACCTTTTTCCGCAGCTCTTGTTTGAGTCTAACCATTGCAGGGATGGATCTTCTACTCGAAAGATTATTTGAGCCATCTGTTAAGTTTGGGTGTTCAGCACCTAGTTATGGTCGGTGAATTTTTTCTGTTGGTAGCATCGAGATGATCAGGGTTGGAATTGTTATGTTTAGTCTGTTATTCGTTGAGAATTTGGCATGAAGTTGTTACAACATGGGCGATCTGTCTGGGAGTCAAACCAATGTAGATTCCAGGTTTCAGAAAGGGTAGAAGTGGTTTCCTTCAGAGGCTCAAAGTTTGTTTTTCTTCGGGATGGAAGTTTCGATTTGGGTTCGATTGTCTTGGGAAAGTCGTTTTATGCGCAGAATTTTATGTTGCATTCCTCAAGTTGTTAGTTTTGATACGAGTATTGGTAAGGAGCGATTTCGAGGACGAAATCTAGTTTAAGTGGGGGTGAGTTATAATACTCAGTTTTGGATTTGCTTCTTTATTCGAGGTTACGGCCCAATCTTCAGTTGTTGGGAAAAGAAGAATTTGGCCATTCTCGGGTGTGGGTGTTATGGTTTAAGTGATCCAAGTGTTCGATTTTGTCTTCGAAGGTCAATGGTATAATCGTAATTTGATAATTCAGTCTTTTATGGATTTTGGGTTTTATTTGGGAAGTTTTATGGTAAAGGTGAGTTGTTAGAAGTATAGGGCTTTGCGCTACCTTTCAGTGGATATAAAGAACATCAAAATTAGAGTTATAACAAGGAAGTTATAACCATTTGAAGTTAGAAGGGTTTAGGTCGAACTGGGTATGCGGGGCATACCAGATATGTGTGTAGGGCGTACATGGGAAATACGGACGCAGGAGGATTTAGGAACACAGGGCGTTCGTATAATCAGATGGAAACCCTAATTTAGGGTCTTAGACTCTATTTAAACACCTTAACTCACCTCCAACCCTCATTTCCTTCAGCCTCCATTCTATATACCCTGAGAACGAAACCTTAGCCTCCATTTGAGTGATTCTTGAGCTTCATAATGGTTTAAGTGTGTTTTAGTTCATAAGGAGGAAGAAGGAGCTTCTTGAAGAGTCATTGGTTGGCTTGGAGCTTTTAGATCCTAGCTTCATTTAGATAGATCTAACATCTAAAGGTATAAAGTTCTCAACTTGATGCTTCTATATCATAAGATCTAAGTTAGGAATTAAGGTATGCATGTTATGGTCCTTTGAGGGCTCTTTTTGAGTTTGAGTCACTCCAAGAGCTTAGGTTTTTTAGATCTTGCATTTTTTGAGTTGATTTTGATATAAAGTTATAGTATGGATGCATTATGTTCCTCCATGTTTTAGGTATTGGTCATTTTGTGAAGATTGAGTGCTTGAAATCAAGATTGGACCTTTCTAAACCATGCAAAGGCTTAAAGCCTTCTACTTTTTGGGTTAAGTCACTATTTTGGGACTATTATGGGGTTCTAGGCAATGTACTTAATGGATTAAGTCCTTAGAATGAGAATTTGGAACTTAGCCTTGTACCCCGTGCGTAGCCGCTAGGATCGCAGCACATTTTGTCTTGAGTCCCTGTCAATTTCACCGAAGAAAAACATTGTGCGTTCAGCCCCTGAACATCGTGCGTTTGTGTGATCAGTGAAGTTTTTTTTGTTGTTGGGTTTGGACTTAAGTTTGGATGTGGGTCTTGCTGATTTGGGCCTTGTGGTGTCATTTCGGTTTTGGGCTTTGTTGCTTTGGCCCTTTTGGGCCCTGTGAGATCAACTGTTAGACTAACGGAATTTTTAGGCTTTAGGATAAGGCCCATATGGGTTGGGCCCAATTTGGAAAATTGGGCCATTAGTGGGCCTTTGTGGAACTTTTGGTTTTGGGCCTTTACGGTTTTTGGACTTGGGCCTCAGTTTTGGTTCAAGTTGGGTTAGGGGTAAATGGTGATTTTACCCCAAGTATGGATTATGGATCATAGTTTTGAACCCAATTGCTAATTAGGTGTTATTTTGGTATTGATAGCCCGGAGCAATCGTCAGGGCAACAGCTAGGGATTTCTTTCAGTGAGCTTTTGCATTCAAGGTGAGTATCCTCACTGTTTTATGGGTCGAAGGCACCAATGCCGACCTATTTTGTTATGTATTGTAGGAAGACCCAGGGGTAACCCTTGGCAGTTTGTATGAAAGACCAGGGGCGGCTCCTGGAAAACTGTATGCAAGACTAGACTCTGAACTCTGGCAGTTAATTAGTTAAGTAGTGTAGATTGTATGCTAGTTGTCTTTGTGATGTTTGCATGGAATAATCGGAGGTGGCTCCTAGCACTTTTCTGTAAGACCCAAGGTTGTGGGTCCGGCCTGGAAAGGAAAACCACGAGGCGGCTCGTGGCATAATGGCAAGTCTATGGTTGGCACATAGCACTTTTATTGATTAATTGGATATGTCTGATATGTTTGGCTCATGGTTATGTATGGTATGTGGTATTTTGGGCAACTCACTAAGATTTGTTCTTATAGTTTATGGTTTATGGGTTTAGGTACTTCCAAATCGAAAGGGAAGGGTTCGGCTTGATTCTAGCGCACACACCTATGTTTATATGTGACTTATGATTTTGGGAATTACTCTAATAATTATTTTAATTTGGAATACCTTAATGTTGGATAAATGTAAATGGATGTTGACTATATATATATATATATATATATATATATATATATATATATATATATATATATATATATATATATATATATATATATATAAAATGAAATTTTCACCCTCGATTTTTAGGATGTTATAGATGCATTTAGTTTATGGTTCTTTAACAATTAAAGTTCCATGTTGCTCCCACTTAGAAAGAGATCTTTCTAAGTACTTGTCTTTGGAATGAAAATTACGGGGATGGTAGAAACTTCATTCTAAACAATAATTTAGGATAATCTACATAAATACATTTAGTAGATGCTAGAGTGGTTAAGCTTATTGTCTAACATAAGCTCTAAAAACTACTTACCTTTTAGATACGAAAAAAACATTACATCCTTATTCTAAAGAAAGTATTTAATCAACTTGTTTAATATATATTTGTTGTAGTTAGCATAATTCCAAAATCTGATAAAGTAAATAGTTCTTTTAAAATCTCATCTCTCTAACCGACACCTAATCCCCACAAATTGACCAATTCCATCAAAAACCCAAAATACCCTCATGCTCAAACTTGGTCAAAATCAACTGGTCAAACGCACTAAGTCAACTGAGTCAACCTAATCGAGTCAACCTAGTGTGAGTACGTGGGGCGTACTCTGGAGGTACGCTTGGTGTACACAAGGCCTCGCATCTTGACCACCACTGGTGTGGTTGACTGAGTACGCGGGGCGTACCCTCGCAAACTTCAAACTCTATTAAGTGCTTAATGGTTTAAGAACTTAAGTCTATATTCCAGATCCAAGGCTCAAATACACTCTGGAGTAATGAAGTTTCCAACTTTAGGACTTTACAAGTCCAATAAGTGCTTAACTCGAGGTTGTAATCCATTAAGACCTTCCACAAGAGCCATGGAGCAATTCTAACTAACGGGACTTCATTTTTATGGCTAAGGACTCCTCTTAGAGTCTGAAAGGACAACTCAAAATATCTAGAACATGCCATGCTGAAGATGAGACCTTTGGGACGAAAAAGTAACACAAAACACCCATAAACAAGATCTAGTAAACTAGCCATCAAGGTATGAACTTTATACCTTGAAATGATGGAGAATGGTGTAAAACTTCCAGATCCAATGTGCTTCTTCCCTCCAAGATGAGCATGGTTCCTTCCTTCATCTTCTACGCACACAAATACACACGTTAATGCTTGTCTACTCGGAGCCCTTCCGGTGCTGCCACTGCACCTTTACCAAAGGTTTTTCCTTGTTGCACAAGAGCTTCATCTTTCTTTCCAAAATATCCACTGGCCTCTCAACATAGTTCATGCGCTCATTGACCTGAATGTCATCCAGGGAAACCACTGCATCGTCATCCAATACGCACTTTTGCAACTGCGAAACATTGAAAGTGATGTGAATCAGATTGAGCTTCTCAGTTAGATCAAACCTATAAGCAACCTTGATAACCCTAGAAATTACTCGAAAAGGCCCAATCAACCGGGGACCCAACTTCCCCCTCTTCCAAGGTGAGACCTTCAGTAATAGCATATCGCCGACCTTGAATTCCAACTCGGATCGGCACCGGTCGACATAGCTCTTCTGCCGACTCTGAGCAGTCTGTAGCCTCTACCTGATCTGCTAAATAAGATCAATGTCTTAAGGACCACTTCATTCCTTTGCCATAACCCTATGACCAACCTCGCCCTAACAAACTGGGGTACGACATCTCCGCCCACACAACAGCTCAAAAGGTGGAGCACCAATGCTGGAGTGATAACGGTTGTTATAGTAGAACTCCGCAAGAGGTAGGTAGGAATCCCAATTCACACCAAAATCATTAACACATGCCTGCAACATATCCTCGAGAGTCTATATCATCTGCTCACTCTAGCCATCAGTGTGTGGATGATATGTAGTGCTAAAATACAGCCTCGTGCCCAGTTCCTCGTGGAACTTCTGCCAAAATCAGGAGGTGAACCGAACATCATGGTCTAAGACAATAGAGACCGAAACCCCATGATGAGCAATAATCTCACAAACATACACATCGGCCAAATTTTAGGCCGAAGAACTCTCCCGGGTCGCCAAAAAATGGGCACTCTTGGTCAATCGGTCCACGATGACCCATATAGCATCAAACCCTTTGCCATCTTCGACAACTTGGTGATAAAATCCTTAGAAATCTGCTCCCATTTACACATGGCGACCTTTAGAGGCTGCAGCTTGCCATGCGGCCTCTAATGTTCAGACTTGACCATCCTGTAGGTCAAGCATCTCTCCACATACCAGGCTATATCCATTTTCACACATGGCCACCAATAGCTCAAACTCAAATCCCGATACATCTTGGTGGCCCCTAGATGAAGGATCTTGCAGTCATAATCCTTGAGTATGTCCAACCACCTATACTGCCTCATCTTCAGGCTTGGCTGATCCATAATATGCCTCAAACTCTTGTTATCCGCGTAAACAATGTAGCGGACCCCATAAAGATAGTGCCTCCAAATCTTGAGGGCAAAAACCCTTGCCCCCAACTCCAAATCATGGGTGGGATATCTCTTCTTGTGCGGCTTCAACTGATAAAAAGCATAAGTAATCACCCGCCCTCTCTGCATGAGAACTGCCCCCAAACCGGTGATGGATGCATCATAGAATACCACAAAATCCTCAACTCCCTCTGTAAGGCTCAATACCGAGGCATCACATAACCTCTGACGAAGAGTCTCAAATATCGACTACTACTCAGGGTCCCATCGGAAATCCACTCCCTTCCTCGTCAGACGAGTGAGGGGTACCGCAATCTTGGAGAAATCCTAAATGAATCTCCGATAGTACCCTTCCGAAACCAAGAAACTCCTAATATCTGAGTGAGATTTCGGAACCTCCCACTGCATCACAGCCTCGATCTTGGCCGGATCGACCAAAATCCCATCCTGGTTAAAGAGGTGCCCTAGGAACTAGACGTCTTGTAACTAAACTCGCACTTTGAGAATTTAGCATAAAGCTTTTCTAGCCTCAAAACCTCTAAAAGCTCTCAAAGGTGATCATCATGCTGCTCTCTGGTCTTGCAATACACCAAGATATCATTAATAAATACAATAACGGATCGATCGAGCATCGGACTGCACACCCGGTTCATCAAATCCATGAATACAGAAGGCGCGTTAGTTAGCCCAAACAGCATCACCACAAACTCGTAATGCCCATAACGAGTCTATAACGCGGTCTTCTCCATGTCCTCCTCTCTCACTTTAACCTGATGGTACCCTGACCTCGGATCTATCTTGGAGAACCAAGATGCACCCTGAACCAGATCAAAGAGGTCATCAATCCGCAGAAGGGGATAACGGTTCTTCACTGTTAACTTCTTCAACTCTCAATAATCAATGCACATCCAGTGAAAACCATCCTTCTTCTTGATGTAATGACCCAATTTTCAAAGTAAAATTTTCATTTTTAGAGTAGCCAAACATAATTCCATACATTAAGAAACCCAGTTATAATTATTTTCAAAACATAAGTCAAATACAACTTTTATTCCAAATATCAGAGTGTCCCATCAAACACCTGTGAGAGAGTGCACGCCGTGCCATCCCGCCTTATGAAGCACCCATAATTTTCCAACCAATTTAAACTTTTCAAAAACAATCCATGTTCCATTAGTTATTACAAAAAGGTTTCCAAATATTATATTATCAGAGTATCCCAGAAACAACATCATGAAAATGAGGAGCGGTACGATCACGCCTTTGCCTTGCCACGGTCTCTTGATGTACCTGAAACAATAACTAAAAACTGTAATCACGAAAGCTTAGTGAGTTACCCCCAAAATACCCATACACATACAGAAATGAACAGCATACTATGGGTCCAGTCAACCATCGGGTTGGAATACCCCTGGCCCTCAACCATCGGGTTGGAATTCCAATACACTACAAGTCCAATGATCATCGGGATAGAATACTCTCGGCCCACAACCATCGGGTTGGAATGCCCACACTCCTACACATACAATAACTACTATGGGTCCAGTCATCCATCAGGATGGAATACCCCAGGCCCTCAACCATCGGGTTGGAATGCCCACCGATAATGAGTCCAATCATCATACCGGGATGGAATACTCCTGGCCCACAACCATCGGTTTGGAATACCCACCTACTATGAGTCCAATCATCATACCGGGATGGAATACACCTGGCCCAAAACCATCGGGTTGGAATGCCCACATACTAACAAACACGTGCACCTATCGGATAACCATATAACAGTCTATAAAGACAAGATACTAGGGCCCTATCATCCTCGGGATGGAATACCTTCCACTACCAATCAACCAAGTGCACATATAATAGGTAATCTCCTACCAGCATACAGACAGTCAGACCTAACTATAGGTCACTAAGCATAACCATATCCAATCTACCAGGATACTGATCTATCATGTCACAAACATAACTATCCAACATACAAATCAAAGGGCCGGCCTTGGTGCCTTAGACCCTTGAGTATAGTGAGGAAAACTCACCTTGCAAATGCCGAACAGAAGAAACGAGACCAAAAATCTCGATCACCGCCACGAACACCACCACCTAAAACTTCATTGAAACCATAACCATCAGAGCCCAAATTATTAAAATACCCTTGGAAGTCAAACTAGTCAACTATTGGTCAAAGTCATAGTCCTGGTCAAAGTCAACCTTCCTGGTTGACCCTACTCGCTGAGTCATCCTAGTGACTCGCCAAGTTCATGAACTCAGAACCCCACAATTTATGACTGGACTCGCCGAGTCACCCCATGACTCGTCGAGTCCTTCAATCCGAGTCCTAGCCTGTCCAACTCACTAAGTCACCACTAAACTCACTGATTTGCATCATAACCAGTTGGGTTAGGGTTTGTCACCCGACTCGTCGAGTCCAAGAACAGACTCGGCGAGTCTACTTAATTCATTATTATTCAGACGATTTCAAACCATCTCACTGCTTCCAACTCATAGATCTGGACTCCTAGAGCTAGTTCATACGTAAAGTTTAATACTATACGTGTATACAAGGCAATATAGGCTCAACACAAGCTAGAAAGAAGGTTCAATTCAAGAATACTCTTATACATGGACAAAGGTTGATGCTTTATGCTTCCATGGACCAAAACCAACCTAGATCTGAAGTTGCAACCTCAGATCTAGTCCCTACACCCAAAATGGATCCCAATCAAGCTAAAAAAAACCCCAAAATCTTAACCAAGAATAGATCTAAAAGGGAAACGCTCAAGGTAACATCTTATTACCTCTGAAACGTGCCCAAAATGAAGTAGAATCCGGATCTACATGGATTCTTTGATGCTAGCCTCTTGATCTACAAGCTTCTTTCTCTATATTCCTCCTCCAAAGCCTAAATCTCTTCAACAATGGAAGCTTATACGATTTTAGGGTTTACTGACTCTCAAGGGTAACAAGGAGGCTGAGGGGAGGACATAAGGTCCTTTAAATAGGGTGCAAATCATAAGATTTATGGTTTTCTATTGCCAGCACTAACTCGGAGAGTCAGGTCACGTATCACGTGCCCAACACACGTTCCGAATCGGCGAGTTAAAGCTCCAACTCGCCGAGTCTACTTTTCCATTTACACTTTACACCCCTGAACTCTTGCTTCTGAACTTGGGATGCTACAATTCTCCCGCACTTAAATTAGGCTTCGTCCTCGAAGTCTACTACAACACATGGTCTCAGATAACACACCTACAATGCAGCCTCCCCTCTCTCAATCATCCCAATTCTCTACAGGCACTACTACCGCGTCTTTTCTACGACAACTCCTTCCTATGCAGGATTCCTGCCTATCACACCAAACCATCCACCGACCGCTTCTCCTTAATACCCACACACCTCAATCTAAGTACCACCCGATGATACGGTCACCTTCCCGACACACACATACTTTTGTGAATGGTGAGAGATGAATACTACTATAATCCACTGGGCTCTGCCATATCACTAAGCTATCTTTCTCCTATCAAAACTGACGACAACTCGGGTGACTTGCAATATTGGAAATCTCATCCAGTTCTCCTCCTGAATGTAATCCCTTTCTGTGCTGACAGGATGACGCATCTTTCAGCTTCCGAACAACTCTCATGAACAACCAACTTAATCACATAAACACTTATACCTGGCCCAATCAGCCTCGGGCTGGAATACCAGGTACGTGTATGACGGGTCCAGTCATCCCTAGGATGGTATACCCTCGCATCCTCACGCATGTTTGGCCCAATCAACCCTTGGGTTGGAATACCTAACACATCAGGTCCAATCAATCATAGGGTCCAGTCATCCTCATGATGGAATACCCTATATTGGAATACCACTACATATATAACCCATGTCTACAACCATACTTGGAATCCAAGGATCTATCCTTGCATCTCTTCCAAACTCCTATGATTCGACACAACCGAGAATATTTCCACAATCTCAACAGACATCCAAACCGGATGTACTCTTACAAGGGACATAACTATCATAATATCAACGCCCACTGCCCCTGACTAAAATTCTTCCGATAAGCTATCGACACTGTTGTCGACACTCCCGATATCCCGCACTTCATCCTGGAGGTACTCACCTCCTCCATTGCCCTAAAAGGCCTAACCAAACACCATCGAGTGTCATAGTGCCGAAACCTCACCCCACGCCATCCATTTGAGGAACATGTTGCTACCTCATAACACATATATACTCAGAATCTGATCATACAACTAACAAAGCCCATACACAGCCTTCAGCAAACTCTATTACCATGATCGATACTTGGGGCTGACCTACTGATTGCTATAGCATAGCAGCATACTCAACCACCGCATACAGATTTACCAACATATATACAGAGTCTTCAGTATGACTGGACCGCCTTACCATGCCTTCAGCCTATCTGGACCACTCTCAGAACCTTCAGCACGTCTGGACCGCCTCTCTGGGCCTTCAGCCTGTCTGGACTATTCTCCGAGCATTCGGCCTGACTGGTACACCTCACCGGCCTTCAGTCTATCCGGACTGCTAAAAACTGTTGTGCATTACCCTGAACCATCCCTCTTGTGGATCTCTCCCATGCATACTGTTCTCGCCCTATAGGGGTTTCGAACTCCCGATCCACTCCGTGGACTCTAACCCCAGCCTAACCCTAAGCCTCATATAAATCGTCCACCTTCTCTGAAAACCATGGTATGTTCCCTGACCTGCATATCTACCACATGCTCTCCATAGCCCGCACACTCGTACTAGATGCACTGCTGACCCTGGCAGCTAACATAATCCCTCAATCTATCAATCCATAAATCCTTGACTAAAAATTGAACAGAACTCGATCCTTGATTAGAATTCCCACATGTTTTTCCCCAACTTCTGCTATCAAGTTATCCGAACTTCCAATTCACGCAATCCACAAATCAAACAGCCACTTGGGTTGTCTCCCTTTTTGACAGCGATGCGAGACTTATCCTTTTTCAACACTGTTGTTGCTTCTACATCTCGGGACGATTCTCCCCCACTTAGCTTTGACTAAGTCTTCGCAATACATGATAATTTGGAGAATTCCCGACCCTTCTCACTTTCCGTGATTGCTCCGATGACAACTAACTCTTCTACACTAATACTCCATTACTAGCCAATCCAAATTGATCACACACTCCTACGAGCCAGATGATCACTCCCTGAATCCCAGCTGAACTACCACAGCTAAAACAACATCTGCTTTGAGCCAACAACAACTACTTCCTAACATATAGTCTGCACTCATCCACGCTGAATAATATCCCCAAACCCTGCAACTAATTGTCCCTGAGTTGGAATACAACTTGATCCTGGGTCATGAGTTTGCTCACTTCTTCGAGCTCGAAAACCGAAAGGCACAATTCCTACCCCTAGAAATGATAGCCCAATCCATCAATTAACACTTCCACTTCCAGCCGCCATAACCCTAGCTGAACATAATCAAACATGTAAAATCATCTCACTAACACTCATACCTAGCCCAATCAGCCTCGGGCTGGAATACCAGGCATGTGTACGACGGGTCCAGTCATCTCTAGGATGGAATACCCTCATATCACGCACACGTTTGGCCGAGGTCCAATCAATCATAGGATCCGGTCATCCTCATGATGGAATACCCTACATTGGAATACCTCCATGAACATAACTCGGGTCTACTCATAACTTAAGCTCCAAATCCAAACTCCAACACCCATAAAGTCACAGACTAGGTGACTTAAATGACACACTAGAACCTAATACTCAAAGTACAATAATCTACTTCCATGAACAAAAGGTCGTAACTCTTGAATGAACCCATTAAAACCTCCAAGATGGAAACTGTCCACGAATAATCTCGGTCACCTCCCCCCGGATGATCTTACCGACTTGATCCTCTGACAACACAGGCCTATCCTGGCTGCTAGCTCTCGATCCTGACCTGGATCCGGTCTCAAGACATCTCATAACCACCTCTTTGGTAATACACCATAAAGGTCTCTGATAGCCCATATAACAATAGGGAACCTACTCCCAACCAAACCCTAGGGATTGTGACTTCCTTGATACGCGTATGGGTCCTGTGCTTTCAGTACTACGTTACCATACTACCTTCCACACCTACCCATATTTGTCTCAAGTATCATCACAACACTCTGACAACATACATAGACATAGCGAGCACCCAATCCTCGCTCCTAGAGGAGTACCAAATATCTCATAACTAACTTATGGGTCCCACACTACCCACCTATCCATGAAACTTCCACCAACCCTGTAGCACTAGTGTATGCTAGTCATACATAATGCTGGACCCTATAGACTTTAGAATATCCAATCCTACCGTAAGCTCCCAATCATACAAGAACAGAACATAAGGCTAAATCAAACATTGTCGGGCTATAAGATCTTAGTTATGTATAACCGTGATGCATACACTAAATAACTATAGTAATGATGTCAATTTCATATAAAGAGAACCCTAGGCTAGCAGGCATCATATAATCAGGCAATCCTATCATGCAATTCCTGAAGATCCCTATCCTGGTACTACCATGTTGTTCTAACATATCACATAACCAAATAATTGTATGGTATTTTGGGGTCTACTTAGTGGCTCCGGCTGATCGTACACCCTGCATCCTCCTTTACTTATTTTGAAAACCATTTTAAAATTTATTTTGAAAACCTTTCCTTGATTTGAGATTGGATTCACACGAATGTTCCTCCAATTCACTCAAACCAAGGCTCTGATACCAACTTAAACATCCATAATTTTCCAACCGGTCAATTTAAACTTTTCAAAAACAATCCATGTTCCATTAGTTATTACAAAAAGGTTTCCAAATATTATATTATCAGAGTATCCCAGAAAACAACATCATGAAAATGAAGAGCGGTACGATCACAACTTTGCCTTGCCAAGGTCTCCTAATTTACCTGAAACAATAACTGAAAACTGTAAGCCCAAAAGCTTAGTGAGTTACCCCCAAAATACCCATACACATACAGCAATGAATAGCATACTCTGGGTCCAATCAACCATCGAGTTGGAATACCCCTGGCCCTTAACCATCGGGTTGGAATGCCAATATACTACAAGTCCAATTGTCCTCGGAATGGAATACTCTTGGCCCACCACCATCAGGTTGGAATGCCCACACTCCTACACATACAATAACTACTATGGGTCCAATCATCCATCAGGATGGAATACCTCAGGCCCTCAACCATCGAGTCGGAATGCCCACCTACTATGAGTCCAATCATCCTACCGGGATGGAATACTCCTGGCCCACAACCATCGGGTTGGAATGCCCACCTACTATGAGTCCAATCATCCTATCGGGATGGAATACTCCTGGCCCACAACCATCGGGTGGAATGCCCACATACTAACAAACACGTGCACCTATCGGATAACCATATAACAGTCTATAGAGACAAGATACTAGGGCACTATCATCCTCGGGATGGAATACCCTCCACTACCAATCAACCAAGTGCACATATAACAGGTAATCTCCTACCAGCATACAGACAGTCAAACCTAACTATAGGTCACTAAGCATAACCACATCCAATCTACCAGGATACTGATCTATCATGTCACAAACATAACTATATCAACTACAAATCAAAGGGCCGACATTGGTGCCTTAGACCCTTGAGTATAGTGAGGATAACTCACTTTGCAAATGCCGAATAGAAGAGATGAGATCAAAACTCCCTATCACCGCCATGAACACCACCGCCTAAAATTTCATTGATGCTTTATGCTTCCATGGACCAAAACCAACCTAGATCTGAAGTTGCAACCTCAGATCTAGTCCCTACACCCAAAATGGATTCCAATCAAGCTAAAAAAAAACCCAAAGTCTGAACCAAGAATAGATCTAAAAGGGAAACACTCAAGGTAACATCTTATTACCTCTGAAACGTGCCCAAAATGAAGTAGAATCCGGATCTACATGGATTCTTTGATGCTAGCCTCTTGATCTACAAGCTTCTTTCTCTATATTCCTCCTCCAAAGCCTAAATCTCTTCAACAATGGAAGCTTATACGATTTTAGGGTTTACTGACTCTCAAGTCCCTGTAAATTTTCGATGCTCCTGGATGTATAGAGGACTTGGACTTATGCGCTTCCTCCAGTACCTTCTCTCTCACTCCCCCAGTTGTCGGTACCCACACTCGACCACACTGCATCAACAGTCTTCGACTATCCTTAACAAACAAAGGATACTGACCTCGGATCCTTTCTACCTTCCAATTCTCTTTCTTCACTCTCTCAACCAGAGCCTCTTTGATCATTTCCAACAATGGAGAGAGATCACTGTCATCCTCAAACACATATTCCCAATCGGGGAACCTGCCGTTTTACGGTTCAAAGCGTTGGCCACTACGTTGGCCTTCCCTGGGTGGTATAGCATCGCGCACTCATAGTCTTTTAGCACATCCAACCACCTTCTCGATCGTATGTTGAGGTTTTCCTGGTGCATCAAATACTTCCGACTCTTGTGGTCGGTGTAAATGGTTCATCGCACTCCATACAAGTAATGCCTCCAAATCTTGAGGGCAAACACCAGTGCCCCCAGATCCAGATCATGAGTAGAGTAATTTGATTTGTGTGGCTTCAACTGTCGTGAGGCATATGCTATCACGTGCCCTCTCTGCATCAGTACCGCACCTAACACTGAAATCAATGTGTCGCAGTACACCACCAGGTCATCTAATCCTCCAGTAGTACAAGGATCGGGGCCTCGCACAATCTCCACCTCAAGGTCTCGAAGGCCAATTGTTGATTCGTACCCCACCACAACGTCACATTCTTCTTGGTAAGATGGGTCAATGACACAACAATCTTGGAGAAATCCTGGATAAATCTTCGGTAATAACCCGCTAAACCCAAGAAGTTACGAATCTCTGATGCATTCTTCGGTACTTCCCACCACATAACAGCCGCAACCTTGGCTGAATCAACCGAAATACCCTCCTGGTTGATGATATGCCCCAAGAATTGTACCACTCGCAGCCAGAAATCGCACTTGGAAAACTTGGCATATAGCTTCTCCACCCTTAGGGTCTCCAACACCTCCCTTAAATGTTGTTCATGCTGCTCCATGGTCTTAGAATAGACCAGGAGATCATCAATGAAGACGATCACCGACCGATCCAGCATCGGTCTACACACCCTGTTCATAAGATCCATGAACACCGCTAGGGCATTGGTGAGTCCTGATACTGAGTCCTGAAAGTCGTCTTCAATATATCCTCATCCCGAATCCTCATCTGATGGTATCCCGACCGAAGATCAATCTTAGAAAACAAAGAAGCACCCTGCAGCTGATCGAACAAACCATCGCTCGTTGGAAACGTATAAGGATTCTTCACTGTTAGCTTGTTTAGTTCCCTATAATCGATACACATCCTGTGGGATCCATCCTTCTTTTTCACGAAAAGGATCGGTGCTCCCCACGGGGAACTGCTTAGACGAATGAACCCTCGGTCTAGCAGCTCCTGAAGCTGTGTAGATAACTCCTGTATCTCGGGTGGTGCCAGCTAATATGGTGCCTTTGCTATTGGAGCGGCAGCCGACACCAAATTGATGCGAAACTCCACTTACCTCTACGGAGGCACTCCTGGTAACTCTTTAGGGAAAACATCCTAGAAATCCTGAACCACCAGCACATTGCCCACTTCCTTTGCGGTCTCTACCCTCGTATCCGAGATATAAGCCAGAAATCCTGAACAACCCTGCTGCAGGAACCTCCTAGCCCTCGCAGTCGAACAGAGGGTTGGCCCCTGTGATCTCACCATGTATCATCAGTTCTCCCCCACTTGGGGTTTGAAACCTCACCAACTGATGCTCATAGCCAATCATGGCCCCATTGGTCCCTAACCAATCCATTCCGATAATCACTTTCAACCCTCGCAACGGTATTGGGACTAAGTCGACACAAATCTCTCACCAAGCACATTCAGGACACAGTCCCGATACACCCTCGCAGCACTAACGATGTGGTCGTCTGCAATCTCTACCTCAAGCAGGAAACCCAAAGTCCCCAGCATGCCCAGGAACTTCTTGCTAAGTACCAGTGACGTGAACGATCGGGTAGCACCCGCATCAAATAAGACATGAGCAGACATACCATTGACCATAAAGGTTCGTATGCAAGCATAGATTATACATAAGTTATACAAGAAATGTAAACATAGAATATTAGACATGTACCAACTACAATATCTAGCGTAGCCCGAGCCTCCTCGGTAGTCAACTGAAACGCGCAACTCTTCACCACTGGGGCTTCCACCATAGCCGGGAGGCCATCGGTAATTCTCATTATGGTAGGTGCAGGTGCCGTCACCGCTCCTCCCCCTCCCTACAACTTCGGACAGTTGATCGGCTTATGGTCGGTCTTGTTGCAGTGAAAACAGATCAAGCCCCTATTCATATGGCCCTGTTGGCCACATGCATAACACCTCGAGCCTGTAATAATGAAAGCTACACTATGCACCCTACTACACTAGGCACACCGGCCCCAACCTTGTTGACCCTTGTTGGAAGTGTATGAGGTCTTAGGCTTCTTATCCTATTCCACTGCTGTTTGTGCCTACTCCGGCTTCCGCTTGGTGCGGAATTCCAACTCCATTTCCCGTTCCCGTGCCTTCTCTACCATTTCATTCAGGGTTTTACACCCTGTAAAACTTACAAACTCTCGGATATCATCTCTTAGCATGGAATGATATCTCTTCCTCCGCATATCCTCATCAGTAGCATACTATGGGATCAACAAGGATCGTTCCCAAAACTTGGCGGTGATCTCCGCCATAGTCTCGGTGGTCTACTGGAGTTCCTGGAACTCCCTCACCATCCTCTGCACCTCAATGGCTGGTGCAAACTCCAAATCAAATCGTCGCACGAATTCGGCCCATCACATCTCAGCCACACCGGCTGCTCCCACTTGGCTAGTTACTTCACCCCACCAATCTCGGGCTCTATCTCTCAACATACAGGAAGCATATCCCACCTTTTATGCCTCAGGACAAGAACTCGTGCATTGGGCGTTCTCGATGTCCGCGATCCAGCGTCAACTAACAATGGGGTCCCTGACCCCGAAAAACTCTTGCGCTCCGCACGCCTTGAACTCTCGAAACGAGGGAGTTCGGGCCCCAACCGGGCCCGTGTCAATCTCAGCTCTGAATGCCTGTAGCCTCTCCTCCATAATCTCCATCATGCCCTCCTTGACCGTTCCAAAGATGAATGGGGTAGCGTCAAGGATGCCCTTTGTAACCTCGGCTGTAATAAGCTCGTGCAGCCTCTCATCAATCACATCGGTAGTGTTGCATGACCCTGCTCCGTATCTAGATCCCAATCCTGACCCCCCTGCTCCAAATCATGTCATCACCATGCTGAACTGAAATGTCATAAATCATAACGATCAAGATCTTCCCTGAAAAGGAATCTTTCCCGTACCGGTTCTCCTTGAAGTTATCAGATCTAACATTGGTTTGGGCACATGTCCTGTGCTTCCTGTAGTACAGGCCCAATACTACCTTCTACACCTACATGTACCTTTCCCCACTACTCTACCTAGTAACCCCAATTCGTCCCAAAACCAAACTATATTCCACAAACTACTGCATACATCAATCTCAGGCTATCCTAAGCTTTACCCCACCATACCCATCAAACCAATCCTGTCAATTTGCCTTTATGCATGCAAATTTCACACAGAAAAAGGATCAAATAGACTTTCGAATAAAGGATTCTACCCTAGGACCACAACCAAACAAGGAACAAGAAATAAGGCCAAATTGATCATTCTGAGAATATAAGCTCCTAACCGTATATAATTTTAAAAGCATACACATAGCAAGTTCATCAAAGCTCGAATATCAGTGTAACACGGCTATCATATTGAGGAACTACTTACTTGGCTCGGTTTATCACGCGCGTTGCACTCTCACCTTTTCATTTCTTTTAAAACCCCTTTTTATGTTGTTATTTTGTTTTTGAAAACACTTTTACCATTTCCTTAGTTTGAGTCCTAACACACCCGAAGATGTGCCCGAATCCCTCATACCAAGGCTCTGATACCAACTTGTAACGACCCAATTTTCAAAGTAAAATTTTCATTTTTAGAGTAGTCAAACATAATTCCATACATTAAGAAACCCAGTTTTCAAAACATAAGTCAAATACAACTTTTATTCCAAATATCAGAGTATCCCATCAAACGCATGTGAGAGAGTGCATGTCGCGCCATCACGCCTTGCCCTTGCCCTTGGGATCTGAAGTACCTAAAACCATAAACAAACCTGTAAGCACGAAGCTTAGTGAGCTCCCCAGAGCATACCCACACACAATTCACATAACGTGCTAGCTATAAAAGCTACCTCTACCACATAACACATATCAATTAGCTATAAACCTACCTCTACCACATAATGCATATCAATTAGCTATAAAAGCTACCTCTACCACATAACACATTTCAGTTAGGTATAAAGCTATCTCTACCATTAGCCACAAAATGCGTCTCTACCCTTAGCCATAAAGGCTATCTCTACTATTAACCCTGAAGGCTATCTCTACCATTAGCTGTAAAAGCTTTCTCTACCATATATCAATGCATAACAATGGCACACACCTCTACACAACAAGTATACCAACTATCATTAAATGGGTCGGCCTTGGTGCCTTAGACCCATTGGTATGGTGAGAAGGCTCACCTCTCAAAAGTTGAACTGATAAGTTGAAGTCAAGTATATCCCCCACACTGCTTCTTCTCAACTGCCCATAATCAATGAATAAATTACTCAACATAATCCCAAGAATACCCCCAGGATCAACCCTGGTCAAAGTTAAAGTCTATAGTCAAGGTCAACAGTCCATATTGACCTTGACTCATCGAGTATAGTCGGCTACTCGCTGGGTTCCCTGCTTAACTCTTCGACTCGTAGAGTTCCCTGATGTTTACGGTTGTAAACCACCAACCGTGAACCCTTGGCCATGAACCCTTGACCGTGAACCCTTGGTCATGAACCCTTGACCATGAACCTTCTCGATTCGCCGAGTCACTTGCACGACTAGTCGAGTCCCCTTAGTCCCTTATGTTTATGACCCTTTCTAGTAGGACTCAAGGTCCCAAACTTTAGATTTATACTCTACTAGTGTGGATTGCACGTAAAGTTGCAAACTTTACGTGCATGTAAGGCCTCACATGGCCATAACACCAAAACTAACCTTCAACCAAGGTTTTCATGCATGGAGAGGGAATGAGCTTAATAAAAGGTGCAACTTATGATATTTGGGACCTAAGAAGGTCCAGATCTGGAACCATATCCTTGTGATAGGTCCAAATCTATGCTTGCTTCCATTTCCTCAAAGTTGGCCCTAAACTCTCAAATAGAATCTAGGCTTAAGATAATAGATTCATACCTTAATTCGAAGCCTAAGACGAAATAGATGCTAATTCTAGTGTTTTCCCCCTGATACCTCTTCTTCAAGCTTGGAATCCCTTCCTCAATCCTAAAGATAAGCTCCCAAATGTTCTTACTTCACACACTAGCGGGTTTGCAGCTGTAAACGCTCTCTTATGATGTTAAAGAAGGCTACAAAGGCATATAATGATGTTTACATAGGGGCAAACGCCGAAACTAGGGTTTTCTCTAAACATCTCTGACTTGCCGAGTCGGGCCTTCCGACTCGCCGAGTCGGTTCCGACCTGCGTCCAAAATATCTCGACTCTACTCGACGAGTCGATCTCCCAACTTGCCGAGTCCATGCATAAAACCTTCCTAATTTGGCAACTTTCCAACCTACACCTGAACTAGGTGTTAAACTTGACGAACAGTATCGGTGCTCCCCATGGAGAACTACTCGGTCTGATGAACTGCTTACCTAGCAGCACTTGCAGTTGAGCTAACAGCTCCTATATCTTAGGCGGTGCCAAGCGGTACGACGCCATGGCAATCAGGGGCGCACCTGGCACAAGGTCATTCCTAAACATGACCTGCCACTCGGGAGACACCCCGAGTAACTCCTACGGGAACACATCAGCGAACTTCCTGACAACTAGAACCTCTTTAACCAAAATCAGATCCCTAACTCAAGTATCGACCATATAATCGAAATAACAAGCACACCCATGTTGAATATAATGATGGCACTGGCCGTCAAACAAAACCCTGAACCAATCCTAGTGCCCTCTCCATATATAACCAGTTCTCCCTCACTTGGGGTTAGAACTACCACTCGATGGCCCTCACAATCAATCATGGTACATAACCTGCTCAGCTAGTCCATACCCACTATCACACACACATCCCCTATAGGAATCAGGATCAGATCAATCAGATAAGGCACCCCGAGGATCTCTATCACACAACCCTGATATATCGCATATACATAAACCCTGTGTTCATTAGCGATAGAAACCCGCAATGACTACTAAAAAATAGCCTTTTAATGACACACAAACAATGACACGCATGAATTTACGATACGCATTGTTGCGTCCTAAAAATAATGTCAGTTTTCGAAATTTTGGAAGATAGAGGACACACATTTTTGCGTGCCGTAAAATCAGCGTCCAACAAAAAAAATAAAAACACAGAGGACACCTATCATAAAAAGTGTGTCATGTAAATGTGTGGTTTTATATTTTTTTAAGAAGGCGCATTCTCCATTTTTTTAGTAACCGATGGGGGGAAATGAAATCTGAAAAAATTGAACACCCCGCCAGACGCGTCTCCTTCTTCTCCTTCTAAAATCCTCTCCTAAGGAACCCTAAAGAATTGTGAGGCTGCATGTCAATCCTTCTTCCATGTTAAATAATTTCTTATAAAAACAACTGCATGGACTATTCATTCTAGGTATTTTTTTGAAGAACACACAAAACACTATCATTCAAAACGATTTTCCATTCCACACGAGTGCTTTTCAATTAACGACCTGATCAGCCTCACCGGCATCCTCTGTCTCACCTCACCTCGTCGGCGAGCTCAGGCTCACCTCTACACACGTGCGACTATGACTCTTCAAATCACCCTAAGCCCTACCCTTTCTCTATATTCAGGAGCCAGTAATGGCGACATAGAAGATCAACAATGAAGACCAACTGGTTCGATTTCTCCCTAAAAATGGTACAACTTCTCCTGAGTTCAAGTTCACTCTTCACTCTCAGAGTTTTTTTTTCTCCCTAATTGATGCATCCACCTTCTCATCTATCCCTCCTCCACCAGGTTTTCTCTCATCTCTCTACTCCTTAGATGAAGATTGTCGGATATGTGAAGGGAGTAACCGAAGGAAACCCTAAAACTGGTACAAATCCGACTTCACTCTTCAATCTCTGTTTTTTTTTCATTCCATTACCTTTATGAGACTATCCTTCGTTTCATTTCAATCTATTTATTCCTTCTTCAAAATTTGTGATTGTTCTTTGTTTGAAGATACCTTCCTTTTTCTTAGCTCTTTTGATTTGATTGTTTGCAATTTCAGTCAATTGTGCCTGTTTTTAGTTGTAGGGTTGTTTTTATAGTTTGATGTAGGATTAATTGTTACTTTGACATTTGCGATAAAGGAGACAACTTTGAGAATGTTTTCTAAAATTCGACATCAAGTTCTTTCTAAATGCTAACTTCCTAAAAAATATATATAATTTCACTTTTTCAATCTCTAAATTGAACTCCAAGATTAGTCCATTCTAATTTTGAGTGTCTATAATAATCAAAAGGGTATCTCTAATTTTTCTAATCAGAGGAACTAGGGAATAGGGACAGAGTTTGCAAAAATCTTGGTATTCTAAATCCTAACTTCCTAAAAGATATATTGTAGAGGAAGAAGAAGATGGTTCAGGTAATGAAAGCAAATATGAACACTAAGTTTAAAATTACAAGCTTAAAAAACTTAATTTCATGTGAGAATTTAAATATTTTTTGTTTTTTTGTTTCCTTATGAAATAAACAGGTGGTTATGGCACAGTCTATAAGGCAAGAAGCAAAAAAGATGGAACAACATTCGCTGTTAAAAGTAAGGAGTTGAATGTTATTTATCTGCCTAATCTGTTAATTTAATATTTTCTTGAAGTAATGTTGACCTGGAATTGCATAACATTTTTGCAGATCCTCATGAAAATGCTAACAGAAACCATGTTAAAATGAATTAAAAATGTTGGAGAGATTCGGGTAAGGATGTTTTATAAATATTACTCAAAACAATCTTCTCTGTTTCTGTTACTGATACATAATCCAATTATATTTTAGGGGTAATAATTTTGTGATTAAATACGAAAGCTCATTCGAAGGTTAGCACCAGGAAATAAACTTTAAAGGTTAGCATCTATTTTCTGTTTAATTTTGTTAATCCAAATTTGAATTGAAGTCGGTTAAATTGGAAATTTAACCAGCCTAATTGTAGATTGGAGCGGTAGAAGTGGAATGCTCCTAATTGATCAAATATGCTTTTAATCACTCATCAAGATACAATCACTTTTTTATTATTGATCATAAAAACTTCAAATCTTTTATCGTAAGCCAAAATTTAATTAAAACTTTCTTTTCCATGGAATTTATTAATGATTCCCAGCTCATCTCCTTTTGCAATTTGGATAGTAGCATGCAAATTTAACAAGGTAATTATTTTTATGTTTATATTTGTTTTCGGCAAAAAAAAAACTATTAGTTTACTGTATGTGGTTGAATGTTTCTAGCATTCACCATTTTTTTGCTTCCATTAGTAAGTTTTATTATCTAATATGAACTAACTAGTTCTCTAGCATCATCTTGTTTAGTCTACTAGTTTTAGAGCCATAGTTGTGTTTTAGGGGTATTTTTGTCATTGTTACGTATTTTCATTCCATTCTTTTATCTTTTTGCTTCCATTTGTAATCCTTCTGATTTTTTTATCCTTCTGTTTTTTATCTAAGTGAATTGCATATGAAAATCACTAAAAAATGCTCGTATCTGGAATCTCCAATTCCTTTCTTCTGATTTTTTGATCCTCCTGTTTTTTTTTATATCAGTTGATAAGGGTATAATTCTTTGAATTGTTACTTGTTTGTAAGAAAATTACATTATATGCTGAGAATTTTTAGCTTCTAATATTTATTTTTGGTACAGGGGGCAACAATTTCAGCCATCATAATTGATAAGGTTATAATTCTTGGGTTTGTGATTTCCAATGATCCTCATGTATAATTCTCTAACCAATTGATAATACTAAAATTTATAAGGTGAAATGTTTGAACAACTCTGTTAAAACTCTAGCATTTACGTTATTTGACTCATTTTTTGTTTATTGTTTGTTATGATTTAATAGAATTTATGCTCTTCAGGTTAAATGGATTTGTATTCAAAAGTTCTACTAAGGTCTGGACAAGTTGGTGGACAAGTTTCTTTCAGGTAAATTTATTTACGTTCTATTCTTTATGTGAATAATAATACTTAAGAAAATTTCCTAAGTTGAGTTTGGAAAATTGACTGCAGTATATTTCATAAATAACCAACTCTTTTAATTGTTGTATGTAAATTTGTAATTCCTTACAAACATTATGGTAGTGGCTTTATACTTGTTGTCAACTTTACTAGCAGGAGTGAATCAAGAACTCTAATTGGCTTATTTTAAGATTCTTCCTATGGTGGTCACATGTATATTATATAATCTTTATTACTGAAGTTCCATTTTTACCCTTTTACCCACAACTACATCTATTTCATCTCTCTTTTGTCTAATTATCTACAATCAAGAATCTATGTGGGTAGGCGAATGCATGAAAGTCAGTTTGCCCTTATAAAGTATGTAAAAAGTTTTTTATTTGTTTAAAGATGGTATAAATTGGGTGCTATATAGGGTCTTAATGAAAGTTAAATAATTGTTTTACCTTTGTCTCTAGAGTAAATCAAAATTTATCAATAAGAAAATGTTTCTCAAGATATTCAACGAATAAAACATTATGGGTGCTTAGTGATGTAATCAGCTTATTTAAGAAACTAAGTAAACAAAGAGGTAGTGGTATGTAGTATTATGGTGGAGTGAAAAAAATCCTTTTGTTTGCCATAAAGGAATGGAATAGAGCATTCCATTCTATGATTTTCCTTTTCAATTGGCCATGTGATATACAAATCCAATAATTAGACGGGTATACCCTCATTGTATGTAAAATGTGTTTTTTTTAATATTTGTGTGTTTTTTAGATCACTTGGTATGATCAAGCAGTTTAACATCAATACACAAGACAACACTTGGTGAGTATAAGTTTTTTTTGTCATTGTTTCTCATAATTTGTGTTTTTTATGATGGCTGACAATTCTGGTTATGTTTTCCCACATATCATGTTTGATGATGATGTGATGGTGCTTGCTGATTTGGTGAAAGTTGATTCATTTATCTTAATCCCTTTTAATGTTCCATTAGTTAGAGAGATTATTTGTATACACTATTTTTTGTATAATGAGATTATTGAATGTGATTCAGTTTAAATGTTAATACATTTATCGTATGAAATGAATTGTTTTCTTATTATTTGTAAATGTGTGTCGTAAATGCATATTGTAAATCGTTGTTGAAGTTTATGATACACAAATGAGTTTCATCTTCATTTATGATAAGGGATTTAATGATACGCAATGCGAGTCGTAAATACGCGTCGTAAGGTTACGACACACAAATGCGTGTCATATTTCTTTATGACAGGGCCTTCCTTGACACACATTACGTGTCGTAAAAGTGCATCGTAAATGTGCATCGTAAATTTACGACGCGCAAAAGCGTGTCGTCTTTCTTTATGACAGGGTTTTCCTTGACACGCATTTGCGTGTCGTCTGAGCATTTTACGACACGCATTGCGCCCCGTAAAAGGTTGTTTTCCTAGTAGTGAATGGAAACTCTAACTCTCCAATAGGAATATCAAAATCCCTATTGAAAGATCGAGATACAAAAGACCAACACGCACCCGAGTCCAACAACACAAGAGCGGGCCAAGAGTTGACTAGGAACGTACCTATCAGAGGCATATATATATATATATATATATATATATATATATATATATATATATATATATATATATATATATAAGAATAACATAAAACATATTCAACAGAATAATGAATAGATACATACCAGTTACAACATCCGGAGCTGCTATGGCCTCTTCGGTAGTGAGCTGAAAAGCGCGACCTCGAGCCCTCGGGGGCTCTATCCTGCCCTGACTCCCATTTGTGATCCTTAGAGTAGCTGAAGCTGGAACCTGCACCGAGCAACTAGCAAGCAAGGGAAATTGGGCCTTCATATGGCCCACCTGATCACAATGATAACAAAGTCTAATGCTAGAAGCTGGAGCTTGTTGTTAGCAGTCCCTCGCAATGTGACCCTGCTTGCTGCGTATGTCGCATATCGAAGCAGATCGACAAGCTCTATCATGAACCTTGTTGCACTTCCTGCAAGTGTGGCTCCTCTTACTCCCCGACCTCAAATCATCGGCCGTAAACTGCTTCGGTGCAGGCTACGGCTGTGTCGGGGCCGATCTCTGCTCCCTTGTTTGAATCTTTATCTCAATCTCATGTCGTCTGGCGGCCTCCTGCAACTGCAGTAACGAACCCTAACAATGAGTTGATACAAACTGCCTTATATCTATCTTTATCATGCTTAAGTAATAGGTCATTTGAGCCTGCTCAGAAGCAGAAAACTCAAGACAAAACATGGCCCTATCCATGAACATCATGGTGATCTCCGTCATCGACTTAGTCCCCTACCTCAGGTCTAAATACTCCTGGGCTAACATGTCATGCTTCACCAGCGACATAAATCTAGAACGGAACATCTCTGAAAACTGGTCCCAAAGCATAGCAGCTCTGTGTTTAGAAGAATATGATCCCGTAACAAGTCTCCACCAATCCTTCGCTCCGGACCTCAGAAGGTTCAAAGCGCACATGGCCTTCTGGTCAGTTGGGCAAGAGCAAGTGAAGAAACACCCCTCAATATCGAACAACCATCTCATGGTTATGATCTGGTCTTGAACTCCTTCAATTTTTGGGGGCTTCATATTATCAAAGTCTCGATACTGGAAAACCCTCCCAACACCAACCCTAGTAGCGGCAACAACTACGGTGGCTGCAGAAGCAACAACATCAGTCAAAGAAGCATAACGCTCATTAAAGTACTCTACCATGCTGGTCTTAATAGACCAAAACATCTCTAGCAACTGAGCTCAGAAGTGAGTAACAACCTCCTCCTGAAGGATCTCCTTGATCCTGTCCTTGGACACTGCTGGCCCACCCTGACTGCCAGCTCCCAATCCTGATCCGGATCCAACCCCAAATCGTCTTGTCATAACCATACTAAAAATAAACCAGGGAGATATCAGATAACACACATATCATATCAAGGGAACCAACTCCCAACAAGCTCTAGGGGTTTTGACTTCCCTGTTACGCGTACGGGTACTTTCCTTTTAGTAGTATGGGCCCATACTACCTTCCATACATGCCCATATTTGTCTCAAGGATCATCACAACAACCCTAACAATACATACTAGCATACGCTTACACAAAATCCTCACACCCTTAAGGAAGTCTAAACATCTTGAAACTGGTCGGCTGACGCCACACAACTCATCCATGAAACTTCCACCAACCCTGCAACACTCATGCATGCTAATCATACATAACACTGGACCGTATAGACATTCGAATATCTGATCCAACCCTAAGCCCTTCATCAAACAAGATCAGGAAATTAGGCCAAACCAAACATTCTAAGTCTATAGAATCTTAGTTATGTATAACCATGATGCATACACTAATCAACTACAGTAATGATGTCAATTTCAAATTAAGAAGAATCCTATGCTATCAAGAATCATATAATCAGGAAATTCTATCATAAAATCCCTGAAGATCCCTAGCCTATCACTAGCATGTTGTTCTAACATATCACAATATCAAATAACAGTGTGGTAATTTGGGGTCTACTTACTGGCTCCGGCTGATCGTACACATCATACTCTCTTTGATTATTTGAAAATACTTTGAAAATTAATTTTTAAAATCTTTTCCTTAGTTTAAGACTAGATTTACACGAGTGTTCCTCCAATTCATTCAAACCAAGGCTCTGATACCAACTTGTAACGTCCACAAAAAAATCATGTAAACATTATACTTTTAATACCAATCCAAAATCATAAATTGTTTCCCAAAATCATAAGTGAGATGACAGATCAAAATACCTGAAACATAACCCAAAATCATAGTCTTCAAAACATGTTAAAAATCAGAGTTTCCCAAAATCATAAGTGAAAACACAAGGATGTGTACGGTCACGCCTTAGCCTTCCTGTTATCATCTAAAGTACCTGAAACATAACCCAAAACTATAAGCCCAAAGCTTAGTGAGATCCCCTAAAATACCAACACATAAATAGATAACAAATAGAATTAACAACATACTATGGGTCCAATCAACCATTGGGTTGAAATACCCCAAGCCCCTCATCCATTGGGTTGGAATGGCAACATACTATGGGTCCAATCAACCGCCGGGTTGGAATACCTAAGGACCCTCAACCATCGGGTTGGAATGCCAACACACTATGGGCCCAATCATCCATGGGATGGAATACCCTCGGGCCCCTCAACCATCGGTTTGGTATGCCCTGGCCTGTTAGCTAATGCACAAAGAAGTGAAGCCTCAGCTACCAACCAAACAAATGCACATACATAACAGATAATCATATAACATTCTCCAGCTAGTCAAACAGATCTATAGATCACTAAGCATAGCATCACCTTATATACCAAGATACCGATCAAACAGATCACTACAGTACAATAGCATGCATAATAGGATATCAATCTAATGGGTCGGCCTTGGTGCCTTCGACCCGTAAGTACAGTGAGGAAAACTCACCTCGCAAATAGAACAGAAGTTGATAAGGTCCCAACTCTAAAACTCAACTCTCTAACCAACACCTAATCCCACTAATTGACCAATTCCATCAAAATCCCAAAAGACCCTCAAGGTCAAACTTCAACTAGTCAAACCCACTAATTCAATTGAGTCAACTCAGCTGAGTCAACCCAACCGAGCTGACCCAATGCGAGTATGCGGGACATACTATGTAGGTATGAATGACGTACATGAGGCCTCGCAACTTGACCACCATCGGGGTAGTTGACCGAGTACACAGGGCGTACTCAGAGTATGATGGACGTACCCTTGCAAACTTCAAACTCCATTAAGTGCTTAATGGCTTAAGCACTTAAGTCCATATTCCAGATCCAAGGCTCACATACACTCTAAATCCATAAAGTTTCCAACTTTACGACTTTACAAGTCTAATAAGTGCTTAACTCAGGTCTTAATCCATTAAGACCTTCAACAAGATGCATGGAGCAATTCTAACTAATAGGACTTCATTTTAATGCCTAAGGACCCCTCCTAGAGTATGAAAGGACAACTCAAAATGTCCAAAACATACCATGCTCAATATGAGACCTTTAGACCAAAAATGTAACACAAAAACACCCATAAACAAGATCCAGTAAACTAGCCATCAAGGTATGAACTTTATACCTTGAAATGATGGAGAATGGTGCAAAACTTCCAAATCTAAGATGCTTCTTCCCTCCAAGATGAGCTTGGTTCCTTCCTTGTTCTTCTATGCACACAAACACACACTTTAGTGCTTGAAATGGCTTCTAAAGGGCGATTCTAGGGTTACAATCATGAAAGAGAGGGTGGAGATTGTTAAGGTGAAAGGAAATTAGACCATAAAGATGCTTAAATACCAGCCAAACCTTAAAATTTAAGGTTTCCTCGTTTAGCAAGTACTCCCAGCATACATACAACTACGCATGGTGTACTCCTCCCTGTCAAAATTACAAAAATGACACTGGGGCTCCAATGCACAATTTATTGGACTTAGGAACCAAAATGCAATATAATAAAATTAAAGGGTTGAAATTAGAAGTAGCTTAACATTGAGATGTTACATATAACAGACTACAAGGTCTATTTTATCATATTCAAAAGCATGTATTATCTACATTCATCCATTGGTCAACAGACCCTATCTCACTAGAGAATATGAAGGCTACCACAAATATCAAAAGACATATCCAAGTGACCAGGTGATCCTGTGCCACAAGAACCATACTAATGACGAGTGAGTGTTTTTAACAAAATGAGTTGTGAATCGATTCCAGAACTCCTAAGTGCTGGATAAGGTGTCTAAGTCCATAACTATATTTGGTATGTACTTGACCCGGTTTAGCATGGTCCATTTAGGTTGCACTTCACCGAAACAATTTGGACTTTTGAGAAGAGGATATGTATGATTTATTAATATATTATAACTTATAATATATTAATATGAAATCATATTATTTAATTAGTATTGATCAAGAATTAATTGGGAATTAATTTTGTGGTCAAAAGAGACTAATTAAATATATAGGGATTGATTTTGTAAATCATTCATTCTTATAATGTGGGCTAATAATCCATGATTCATTATGTTGGGCTTAACCCATGGATACTCCATGGAAGTTAAAACCCATGGATCATAAGGAATGTGGAAAGACATGCACATTAGGGTTTACATGGTGTAACCCTAATGTAACCATACTATATAAGAAGCCCTTTGGTTCAAGAACTTGGCACCTAGAGTATATACAAGAGTGTGGCCGGTTTTGTGAGCTAGAGAGTCCTGTTCCAAGTTTCCAAGTGTTAGTGGTGATTTGTGATTCAACTTGAGGCATTCACACTATTGGTGCTAGGCTCTTAAATCTCCAAGAAACAAGCTACAACAAAAGTTATGATATCTAACTTGTTTTATTACCCAAGTATCAAAGTTTTGTATGCTAGCTAGGGTAATACCTTGGAAACTAAAAGTTTGCATCTATAATAGGGAAAACATAGATCCAAGGTATTTAGGGTTGCATGTACACCTTAGGAATGTTAGAAAATCTTAAAACCCATCGGTGGTATCAGAGCCTAGGCTTGTTTTCAATTATAGTTGATGCTACTTGTTGTTTGAAGTTGAAAAAATCAGTTTTATGCATTCTGACTGATGAACTCATCGAGTCCACTGATGGACTCGACGAGTCCATGTACAAAATGAGCTACTCGACGAGTCCAGTTTATGGACTCGCCTAGTTAGCTGGGTAGAGTGCAGAAAATCGATTTTTTGGCCACAAATGCGTAGGAACATTAGCCTAAACTATTTTGAATTATAAAAATATATTTTTTAAGATATGGTAATGATCATGCTGATCCATTTGAAAGGTGATTGTCAAAATTTCATTTTTTGTATTAGTTTATACGATTAGTCTAATTACATGGAATTTGTTTGATTTGAATTATCTTATTCATATGAGTCTAATCAAGAACTTGAACATGCTTGTTAGTTTTATTGATGATCTTGATGATTTTAATGGACTCCATAAATTGTTCTCAAGTTATGGAATTCCAAAAGTTTTTCATTTAAATGATTCATTAAAAGTCATAGGTTATAGAAAAATGAAGAGTCTCATTTTAAAAGACCATTAAACTCATATGTTATGAAGTTGAAAAGCTTTGAAGAGTTTCAAAACATGCACTCAAGTTTTGGAATTTGTCAAGTCACACATTAAAACTTTAATTCCAAACCCTAGAATTTTAAAAGTTTAAAATTCAACCCTTATACTATTATAATATTATAAGTTTAATAATATATATATATATATATATATATATATATATATATATATATATATATATATATATATATGTATGTATAAGAACAAGTCTGTCTTACCGTTAGTAGGCCTCATTCACGAAGCTGGTCTATAAGAGGGGTATAAGGTTATTGCCTATAAAATGGTGGTTTAATGAGTGTCCACTCTCACCCACCGCTTCCTTCACTGGTGGAGGGTCGTTAGCCGAACGGGTAGGACAAAGACTATAATTCTCATTAAAAGTATAATGATAGATATAAAGTAACTAAATGTTTTATAAATTCCCAATCTTAGTTACTTTAGGAAAATGTGAAATTGATGCTAACCCATGAACTTACACTTTGCACCTTACCAAGTCGTTAGTGGAGCGTGTATCGTTAACCAGCACACTAACATGGACTAGTAAATGTGGAAAAGGGTATCTTAATGTTTATCATAGATCGATGCAGCGTGTGTGGTTAACCAGCACATCGATTTGGTGATAAATGACATTACGAGCACCAAGTCTATTTGCATGGTTATTCACACCTTGTTTGTGATCCTCGGTATCCCAGTCACAAACTTAAAGGGAATAATCGAGATTTAAACATGTCATTGAAAAGTTCAATGAATCTCAAAAGAATCTAGGAATTTCAATTCATCTGAAACCTAATAATCAATTTTGTTTTTCATGGTGGAAATTGGTAAATCATCATTTACCTACCTTCAAATATTTTGCAACTTGGATTATGGCATCCCTCTTCCAAATTGTAAATATTCTGTTGAGTCCTAGCCTTAATATTTCATTTTGGGTGTTATATTAAGGACTCTATATCTAATCTAAGCTTCGTCTTTCTTCTTTTTTAGATGTCTTCTAACAATGTTGCTTCTGGCTCAAACCCTATCGGCTCCTTCTCTTTCATGAACCTTTGTGGGAGAGTCATCTTTGATGGAACTAATTTTAATGATTGGATTAGGAACATAAGGATGGCAGTCATTATGAGGACAAGGAATATGTCATCGACAAGGAGCTGAAGGAAATTTATGAGTCTGCTGCCACTCTTCAGGAGATTGTTGATTTTAGGGCACATGAGAAAGATGCCACCAAGGTAGCTTGTATCATGCTTGCCACCATGTATCCTGAACTCCAAAAGTCCTATGAGGAATTCTACCCTTTTGAGATGCATCAGGACCTGATGGAAAGATACAATCAGAGTGCTCGTCAAGAGCGGTATGAAATCACTTTCTCCATGATTACAACAAATACGAAGGATGGTGAACCCATCACGGGCCACTGTAGAAAATGCAAAGGTTTGTGGACCGTCTGCTCAAATTGAATGTAAACTTTGATGAAGAGTTAGCTATAGATATTATTCTACACTCCTTACCTCCATGTTATGATCAGTTCCACATGACTAATCATATGAAAAAGCAGGAAGTCACTTTGAGATAGCTTTAAGGCCTTTTGACGACTGTCAAAAGTGGTCTCAAAGGTAAGTCTGATATAACCACTCCTAATGCTATTGCCCCAGTCCTGGGAATCGGGCAAGGCAAGCGAAAGAAGAGGAAGACCCCTTCCAAGGGTCACAAGGGAAAGTCTCTTGATGGGTCCTCTTCTAGCAAGACAAAAGTTGGTCTTGCTACTCCCTCCTCCAACCCAAAAGAAGCAGAGTGCTTCTATTGTCATGATAAGGGGCACTGGAAGTGAAGCTGCCCTAAGTACTTGCAGGATGGGAAAGTAAAACCCACCCATGCAGGTATTTACACTATATTGTCTAATAACTCACAACATACTAATTCTTGGGTCCTTGATACAGGTTGTGGTATTCACATTCGTTCTGATTTGCAAGGAATAAAATGAAGTGAGGATGTGGAGCACGGGAAGATAAAATTAATCATGGGGAATAGGAAAGTTTCACCTGTCACCAAGATTGGAGTTTATTATTTATTGCTTTGTAGTGGGTTAAAGTTAGATTTGAATAATTGTTGTTACTCGTCTGAAATGGCAAGAAATATTATTTCTTTTCATTGTTTGTACAAACAAGGTTTCACATTTTCGTTTGATAATGAAATTGGTGCAATAAATGCTTATTATAATGGTGTTTTTTATTTTAAAGCATTACCCTGTTATGGTGTATATGAAACTGTGATGGTTGTAGGAAACTTAAGAAATAATGTATTGCATATTAATTCTTCCATTAGTTTGGATAAAGCATCCTTGTGGCATTGTCGTCTTGGACATGTCAACAAGAAGCGTATAGGCCAACTCCAAAAGGCTGGAGTCTTGGAATCATTTGACTTAAAGTCAAATGATAGTTGCGAATCTTGTTTGCTTGGAAAGAAGACTAAATCACCATTCACTGGTTCTTGTGAGAGGGGTGAGGGTTTGTTGGATCTCATACACACCGATGTGTGTGGGCCCTTCAGAACCGCCACAAAGGATGCTAACCGCTTCTATGTGACTTTTATTGATGATTACAGTAGATATGGCTATGTCTACTTAATCAAGCATAGTCAGAAACTGTAAGGTCCCAATTTCTAAGATCCAAATCTGTGATCAAATGATATTGCAATCAATCAGAGTGTAGAAGGAGTATAAGAAGAATTAACCCAAGCATGCACACATTTATATCATATAAACGTTAAATACACCTTGGAAAACACACACATACGTCACCCTAAGACTAACACAGACACATACTATTTATAACACCCCAATAACACACGAGTGTATAGCCACACACGTGTGTGTGGCGGCACACAGTTATACAAAAGATACAACCACCATAACTAACCCCAAGACCGAAACAAGACCTTTACAAGATAGATGCCTAACCTCAACCACTATATTATGACCTATCAATCTCCCCCTTGGTTTGTGGCTAGCATATACATGGTCTTCAATCACTTGTTTCTCGAATAGCCTTAGGTCAGATTTTCCCATAGATCGCATCCAAAGTTTTTCATTGATGATCGGGGAAACCATTATTGTGAATTCCTTTGCAGCAGCTTCCATGACCTCCCTTCTATATATGATTTGATGACGGGCCAAGGTATGAAAGTCTCTCTATCTGAATCTCAGGAGATCCTTAGCACTAATGAGCCTCAGAACTCCTTTTCTGCTTTTGAACTTTATGGCAGCAGTTGTTGTTTCATCATCATAGGCCCAAAATCCCATATCATCAAGATATCCATCACTAAAGTGTTTTGGAATTGGAATCTCCTTCACTTGATTAGTCGTTGGCCATAACATTATCTTCATTGGTTGGTTAGTTTCAGGGTCAAGGATATCTTTGTCTTTTCTAACCAACGCTTTTGTATTCTTCATTATTGGAAAGTTATCTCTGGCCTGTCTATCCAAAAACTGCTTGAAGTTGAAAACACTAGCATCTTGAGAAGGATTGTGGAATGGAGCCCTTGAGCGTTCAGAGAGATCAACCTTCGTCCAGGAGCTGAAGTCATGAATGTTTTTGCGGTATTCTGGATTTCCAGAATTCCTCTTAACCACCCACAACTTAATCTCAGGATCATAACCCCACATCTTGATCCCTGTACGATCACCATATTGATCACCAAATTTTCTCCTTTTAAGATCAGTCACTATGAGTTGAGGTTCATCTGCTTTACAATTCTCATTTGAACTTTTTAAGAAAAGCTAGCCTTCCTTGTGCTCAGCTGTGACTATTCTTTGTCCATGTTTTATTTTGATCTGTGGAATGGCATTTACAGGCTCCTTCTCAAATCGATCAACAACTCTTGTTGTTCTTGGAGGTGGTTGGTCAACAAGAAATTCTCCTTCAGAAGGCTGGATGGGAGTTGTGGGAGGATCTTCAATACCATCCGGCTGTTGAAACAGAGACTAGAATTTATCTCCAAAGGCTTCAAACATTTTGTTCTTCAAGCTAAAATAGAAAGCGGTCAAAGATCCAAGATTAGTCTGAGCTCAGATATTTGTTTTGACTTCAATGCATTATCTTCCTCAAGCTCAGCAATCCTAACATCATGCTTTCCAATTAAAATTTCCTTCTCAATATTTTGTTGTTTTAGAATGCCAATTTCTTCTTTGAGAGAGGACACATCAGAATCATCATCCCCTGAACGACCTTCCTCGATAGATATTCCTTTTCCATGTGAGGAAGGTTCAGAAATATGTTGAGCCAAGTGCCTTGCTAGCCTTATGAAGGCTTCATCTAGTGAAGGCCTTGTGGGGGAGTATTCTGGGACAGCAGATGACCCGCCTGTTTCGAACATGGTGCGTGGGCCCTCTTCAGTAAGTGTAGGTGGTGCAATAACTGTTGTGGTGACGGTTGTGGATGGAGCTGTAGGTGCTTGATCTTGAATAAGCACTCCCTGCCTCGGATCAAGACGCCTTCTTTTCATAGGAGGCAGATAGGTCTGTGTCTGTGTCGGATCACTAGAAGATGGTACTGATGTAAGAATTGTTGTATCATAGGGAGGAATCCTTGAAACTGTATCCTTATGGCTTAAAGATTCTACCATCAATCTTGATGTATGAGGCATTGTTTTAAGAACGTCATCAGCAACCCTAGACTCAGTTGCTGTTTGAACAACTTCATTGTCATTGATAAAGAAACTATCAACGAACTCTGATACCAATTGTAAGTCCCTAATCTGATTGTATATCAATCAGATCCGTTTGATGGTGCGGAATCCCAATCAAACAGATGATGCCGGATCTAACAGAAGAGAAGAAGGAAAAGAATAACTTGAATCTATGATGTATTCAAAGATATGAGTGATGCTCCATACATATTAGATTCTCTCACACATACTATTCTTCTCTCTAGTTTCTCTCTCTACAATATGCTCCTCTCCTATGACTCTACTCGAGGCCACACCCCCTCCTCACCCCTTACTTCTATATATATGGGCTGCAAACTCAAGGCCTAAACCCAATTCTAGACCGAAAACACATGGGTTTTCAGTCCAAGCTAAAAATAATCCAATACTATTTTCGGCCCAAATAATAAAAATAATAAATGCTTAGAAAAGAAAAGTATAAACCACATTTTTGACCAAACAGTTGTGCTTATATCCAACTTAGTTCAAAGAGCCTTCTGCAGTGACTACCAAAATCTCGAGGTAAGCCTACTATCCCGATCGGAGATAATGGATACAGGCACACCATGCAAGCGGACTATCTCTTGAATGTAGATTCGTGTGAGTCTTTCCATCTTGAAGTTTTCTTTGATTGGTAGGAAGTGGACGGATTTGGTCAATCGGTCGACAATTACCCAGATGGTATCGTACCCACTCGGGGACTTGGGTAACTTAGTGATGAAATCCATCGTAATATTTTCCCACTTCTACTCAGGTATTTCTAGCTGTTGAAGTAGACCTGAGGGCTTTTGATATTCCACCTTCACCTTGGCATAAGTCAGGCACTTGCCCACGAAGGTAGTGATCTCTGCTTTCATGTTCGGCCACCAATAGAGTTGTTTGAGATCTAGATACATCTTATCTGAACCTGGGTGAACGGAGTATCTAGTCTTGTGAGCTTCGTTCATGACAACCTCCCTGTAACTGCCGTACTTTGGGGTCCAGATCCGGTTCATGAAAATAGTAGACTCCATCACCTTCGATCTCCAGGTTCTTTTCCATTCCCTTTAAAGCTTCATCTGACATGTTTTCTGGTTCTAAGGTTTCCAATTGAGCCTCTCTGATTAGAGCGGATAGATGGGAATGGATGGTCATTGTCGGTGCCTTCACTCTACGATCTGAATACTCTTTCCGTCTGAGGGCATCAACAACCACATTGGCCTTACCGGGATGATAGCGTATTTCGCACTCATAATCACTGAGTAGCTCTACCCATCGTCGTTACCTCATGTTCAACACCTTCTGATTAAAGATATGATGTAGGCTCTTGTGGTCGATGAAGACGGTACACCTGATACTTTAGAGATAATGTCTCCAAATCTTTAACGCAAACACCACTACTCCTAACTCTAGATCGTGAGTTGTGTAATTGACTTCGTGTGCTTTCACCTGCCTTAAGGCATAAGCAATGACTTTTTCTCGTTGCATGAGCACACAGCCTAGGCCCTGATTTGATGCATCGCAGAAGACAACAAAGTCATCTGTCCCTTCTGGCAGGCATAAGACAGGTGCGTTGCATAAGGCCTCCTTCAATGTTTGCAACGCGGTGTCTTGCTTTTCTCCCCAACTAAAGGTTACACCTTTCTGAGTCAGGGTGGTTAACGGCTTAGCAATCTTGGAGAAGTTCTAGATAAACTTGCGATAATAGCTAGCGAGATCCAAGAATTGACGAATTTATGTGGGTGTCTTCGGTGTTGACCAATTCTCAATCGCTTTGATTTTGGAAGGGTCCACGTCTATGCCTTCCTTGCTAACCACGTGACCAATGAAAGTTACTTTTCTTATCCAAAATTCGCACTTGGAAAACTTTGCATTTAGCTTCTCCGCCCTTAGGATTTCCATCTCTCGTCTCAAGTGCAGTTTATGATCTTCCTCACTCCGAGAGTAGACAAGTATATCATCAATGAGCACTATTACAAACTTGTCTAAGAAAGGGAGACACACCCGATTTATTAGATCCATGAATACAGCAGGTGTGTTGGTTAGACCAAAGGGCATCACTACAAACTCATAGTGACCATACCGAGCCTGAAAAACTCTCATGGGAACATCGGTCTCATGGACTCGCAATTGGTGGTACCCTAATCTAGGGTCTATCTTTGAGAAATAGTTGGCTCCTTGGAGTTGATCGAAGAGGTCATCAATTCTGGATAGGGGATAACGGTTTTGATGGTAAGTTTGTTCAATTCACGGTAGTCTATGCACATCCGAAAGGATCCATCTTTCTTCTTTACAAACAAGACCGAGGCTCTCCAGGATGAGAAACTTGGTCTGATGAATCCCTTGCTGAGTAGTTCATTGAGCTGGCTGGATAACTCTTACATTTCTGTCGGCGCTAGACGGTATGGGGATTTAGATACAGGAGTAGTTATGGGAATTAAGTCGATACGGAACTCGACTTGGCGCTCGGAAGGGATTCTGAGAAGATCTTCGGGAAAAAAATCAGGAAAGTTGCAGACTTCGGGGATGCTCTCGAGGTCTTTAACTTCCTATTTCTCACTAACAACATGGGCTAGGAATGCATGGCACTCCTTTCGCAGATATTTCTGAGCCTTGATGCATGAAATATACGGAGGTTTGAGCTGAGTTAATCGCCATATATAATAAGGGCTTCGCCGGATGGCAGATTGAGTCGTATGGATTATTCGTAACAAAGAATATCAGCACGATTGGGACTCAACCAATCCATACCAATGATGACATCTAATCTTTTTATGGAAACTGTCATGAGGTCAATTAGAAAAGAATAATCGTTTAAGGTAAGGGTACATCCTATGAATACGTGGTTATTACTCTTTTTCTTTCCCTTAGCTATCTCGATGATGAATGTTTCGGTTAAAGGTTGGGATTTACACTTGAGCATATGTTTAAATGCGTGACTGACAAAACTTCTCTCTACACCAGAATCACAAAGAATGCATGCATAAGAGTTGTCGAGGAGGAACGTACCCGTAACAACAGTGGGATCAGCAACTGCCTCCTCCTGGACCATCGCTAGCACCTTCCCCATGTTACCACCTGTTTTTGCCTTAGGGCAATTTCTCTTGAAGTGCCCAACCTCGCCACAGCCATAACAGGCTTGACCCACGCCCGCTCCAGAAGCTTGATTAGTTGGTTAAGCTGGTGTCTTACAAAACCGAGCTGTGTGCCCCTTCCAGCCACATTTTTTGCATTGCATCTCTCTACAAACTCCCAAATGATGGAAGTTTCAATTGTTGCACAAGGACAAATTTCCGGCGTAGCGACTGGGAGTTGTTGGAGTAGTGGAAACAGCAGCAGGGGTGGTAGCAGCATGAACTACCACTACCTGTTGTTTCTTGGAGGGATCCTACAAGGATTGGCCCTTACATTTGTTCCAGAATTTCTTCTTCCCACCACTCGCCTTTGGTGGTTCGGGAGCGGCTGCCACTTCATCGAGATCAACCCCGTGATCTATCTGGCTATGCGCCAGGCACTTAGCGCTGTCGAAAGTGGAAGGTTTAGCAGCTAAAACATTCCCCTGAGTTGGGGCGTCAATCCCCAAATATACCTTTCTATCTTCTTGCTTTCTGGGGTAACCATTCTCGGACAGAGAAGAGCCAGATTGCAAAATCTAGCTATATAGGAGGCAATGTCGGACCTCTTTATCTTTAGTTTCCAAAGCTCGTGTTCTAATTTCTGCATTTCGCCCCTTGGGCTGTACTCAACAAGCATGAGTTCCTTTAAACTCACCCAACCCATTGCATTTGCAACTGGCAGGGTTAAGGATTTGACTCGGCCATTCCACCAGGTCAATCCTCTGTCAGTGAAGGTGCAAGATGAAAACTTCACCTTGCTAGACTCCGAACAAGCACAAATTTCAAAAAATCGATTCGATCTTCTCGAACCATCGGGTTAGGGCAATGACTCCTCCATTTCCGTCGAAAGATTTGGGTTTTGCATTCATGAAATCCTTATAGGAACACTCCTTTTGGTGCCCCTGGCCACCCTCAAGATTAAAGGGATGGGTACCGCTTCCTAACCCGCTAGAGCCGCCAGAATTTATATGCGATATCGCGGCAGCCGCAACGGCTATAACTGCTGCCTGGAACATGGCAGGATCGAACTGAGGAGGTGGTAGTGGTGGCGGAGGCTCGTTGTTCTTCCTGTTGGGTCTCTTTTTGGGAGGCATCTTTTTCTAAAAGATACAAGGGGAAAGATGACTATAAGTCTTGTATGATGATCCTGAATTGGATATTTTCGATCAAGATATATCTAGATCCTATAACGATAATAAAGACCTATAAGGATAGTTATTGACAATAACAAGGAACTGCATGTCTTTTGTTATAAGGATTTGTACTAATAGTGATGACTATGTGCAGTGTTATAGTACTATAAAATACTCCTAGAGTATTTTAACTTGTGTTTTCATTAGTATAAGATTTGGTGAGTTTTTAGACTTGTCGCACGCTGCAGTCACTCCCAAACACATGTTGGTCATATCTCGAACAAATATAGTTGATCAGGTTATATTGGCCCCACATATGACTACATAACTATCTAGGTTTAACCGTAGCGTCCAACTCACCCTAAATACTTTTATGTAGTTCTTACTATGTTATAGCTTCTTGTACGTATGTATACTTGTATACTTCTTGGTATACTTTTAGTTTCAGAGCACTTCGGCCCCTTTAGTGTTTATAGTTGTATATCATGTAAGGTTCGCTATACTTAGTTTACTATAAACAAGAGCTCTGATACCAATCTGTTACACCCCCAAACCGGAACGGCAGAATCGTTTTGGGGGTGGATGACATCATATGTAGTATCACAACAATTGCATCATAGTAATCAAAGTAAAAACAACCACTACATTGATTAAGTAAAACATTTACATCTGTTTGATTCATAATTATATATGACAAAAGTATAACAAAAGTAAAAGACGCGTCTCAATACACTCCGTCTTCTCAAAAATCTGTGTGAGGTGCCTTTAATGCCCGTAGATCAGGGCTACTCAATTTAAGGACAATGGGCGTCAAAAATGACTTTTTGATGGAAAGATTATTTAGAATGAATCATCTTAACTAAGTTGTAGTGGTCGTGACAAGGAATCTGGATATATACAGAATATCGAAATCTGAGTTATAACGAGAAGTTATGATCTGTCAAAGTTTCGTGACAGAACCGTTACGAAACTGCGTGACGTAAATAGTGAATTTACGATAGAGCGATATTTAGCTTTAGTGATCTAAACGAAAGTCGTAGAATACGTTAAACCGAGCGCGTGCATAAAAAGAATGTCTAAATCTATCTTCGTATGAGGAAGTTATGATTTTTCGAAGTTTCGACTTAGTGGTATGCAGCCCAAAGTTCGAATATGAGATCGAGTGGTTTCTAGCCAAAACAATCTAAACGAGAATCGAAGATCTCGTCGAAAGTTGTCCAACGGTAAAAAGACAAATGAAAACGAACGTCAGATGAAGAAGTTATGAATTTCTAACAGAATTTTCCTGTCCCGGACTACTAAAAATAATATAATAAAAATAAAGTCAAAATTAGCCGACGGAGTCTAAACGAGAGTTGTAGAGCATAATTTCACCTACGCATGAATATAAAGAGCATCGAAAACGAAGATCGTATGCGATTGTTATGATCTTCTGAATTTCGAGGCACGCATCCCAAAGGAGGAACGCCCCACGTTCATTACTAGGCCTCGGATTGGCCACGTGACCCTCTAGTCGCATAGCCATCACTTCCGAAGGTCGGTAAGCAATGACGCACCAGAACGTGCTGTGTTTGTCCAAGGAAGGCGCTGCATTCGGGGGCCAGACCCATCCCTATAAATTGAGTGCAAGACCTTCGGGTTTTGTCGCTACTTTTCTTTCCTTCACTCCTTATTCTCTCGATTTACGTGCAAGTTATACCCCCAAAGTCCCAGTATCAACCTAATTTCCGAAGCAAGTCTTGAAGCTCCAAAGATCCCGAGAGGAAAAGAGTTTCCGAGCAGAAGCTTTGTCCGCGAAAAGCCGGTGTGTGAAGATATCCCAGATTCACCGAAGAATACTACTTTAAGAGCCGTAGTTCTATCCGATACTCGTCTTATAAAGTGAGTGCATACTCCCTTTCATGAACATGATTTTAATACAAGTATTGTTTAAATGTATTAAATATATGTTTTGTGTAACTTATTTGATGATGTCTGAATTATGTGTTAAAGAGCATACCTGATTTTTTTATGATAACTTAGGTTAAAGAGTAAAGTTAAGGTTTGTTATAATGGTTATGGGGTAGTATCTTTTTATAAGTACGAGCGAGATATATACGGAGAATAGAACTTTAAAATATGTCATTGATTCGGAAGTATGGATTAGACATAGTTATTCGTCTCTAGTCCGAGAGTATGGATTAAGACTTAGTTAATTGTCATTAATCTGGGAGTATGAATTAAGACTTAGTTAATTGTCATTAATCTAGGAGCGTGGATTAAGACATAGTCATTTGTCCTTAGTCCGGGAGTATGGACAGGACATAGAATCTGTCATTAGTCTGGGAGTACGGATTTAGACATACACCATTGTCCCTTATCCGGGAGTATGGAATGGGCACAATCATGGACTCGAGAATATGGATTAGTTCTGGGAGTAAGAGTTAGAATTTGAGGTCCATGGGTATGGATAGTCTCGTTAAGAGGATTGATAGGTTTGGGTAAGAGTTGGTTATATATACAGAGAAAATTTTATATTATGTGAATTCTAAATTATATATACATATATATATATATATATATATATATATATATATATACATATATATATATATATATATGTGTGTGTGTGTGTGTTATAACATTGTGGGATTGAAATCCCTATGTACTCACCAGGTTTTCCAAACCTGACTCACTCAATATTTTTTTGTATCACAGGTATCGATACAAAGACACATTACACTGAGAGATTAAAGAGATGTATATTATTAGTGTAGATAAATGTAAGTTCAGTTTATGCTTATGTGTCTGTATTGACCAGGACATCCCAAATGTTTTAAAACGAATAAAATACATCTCTTCGGAGATGCTTGGATAAAGTATTTATCATGTTTTCTGCGGACAAATTCCACAACAATTTTCTTTAAAAGATTACTCTGATTTTAAAACAAAGCATAAACAAATCGGTCTTTTTTGGCCGTGAAATTTGGGGATGTCATAGTTGGTATCAGAGCATTATTATAAGCGGACTAGGAATTTGTAGGATTTCTAGACTTAAACATAGAATGCTAAGTGAAGATTGTGGGATGAGTGTCTGTCATATTTTAGATACGGGCACTAGTTAATTTAGGAAAGTTGCCTAAAATGCTTTTATGTGCTAAATGTTATATGTTTCCCATATATGATATTATTTGTTCGGATCTATGGTTTGTTTCCAACCGGATCTGGAGACCTTATGTGTTTAGGATTCTAAGCGTATGACTACGATATTAGAACTAACATGTAAATGTTACGAAGTGATAAGGATGATCTAATTGTCTATCATGATTGAGGATCTAAATTCACCTTATTCGGTGTATAGATCAAAAATGGTAAGAACTAGAAGTGGAGTTGGAAACGTGAACGAAGACAGAAATCAACCACCTGTGATTGAGCGAGTGGTTGTTGTAGTTGTAGCACCTGAGCCAATGACAATGGCTGGGATACAACTGATGATTCAAACAATGTTGGATCATTAAATGGAAGAAACGAGACGTCTGCTTCGGCATAATCGTGAAGAACTTTCAATGCCAATTGAACAACCCGAGTTGAATGAAGGGAATTCGGAAGGAGGTAACTTCAGTGGGACTGTTGGTTAAGCCAACCCACCGATTGTTAGGCAAATCAAACAAGATGGAGGAAATGATGGAATTGGATGCAATTACAAAGACTTTTTGACTTGCAAACCATCGACCTTCACTGGAAAGGAGGATCCGATCGGAGTTATGGATTGGATCTCGGAAATGGAGCTAGCCTTCATGACGTGTGGCTACAGAGGCAAGTTGCAGACCACTTTAGCAGTACATCAGTTAAGGGGTGGAGCTGTTCGTTGGTGGAACACTCTGGGGAAGACCCTAAGCCCTAATGAGCCACTGCCAAGTCTTTTGCATATATGATTAAAGGAAGAACCTTCAGCAAGGTTGAAGTTGGCGAGAAAAGAAAGTTTGAAGGATCCTCAAGGTCCGATGAGAAGAGAAAATTTTCGAAGTCTAGTTTGAAGGAGTTCGAAGAAGAAGCACAATGGTGTGATAAGTGCAAGAGGAAGCACATTGGGAGATGCTCTAAAGAAATCACCTACTTCAAATGCAAGAAGACTGGTCATTATGCCAGCGAATGCACAAACAAAAGAGAAGCCTGCTTTATGTGTGGTGAAGAAGGACATTTCAAGCAAAACTGCCCAAGAAGGGAAGAGGTTACAAAGCCAAATGTGTTGCCAAAGCTAAAGGCAAGAGCATTTCAAATGATCCATAATGAAGCAAATGTCAATGCAAAGAATCAGGAATAAGGATTTTATATCTAAAGATCAAGTTATAAAGCAGCAATGTGAATAGTAGTATGTGGTGTAGCCTATTAAAGGCATAGTATAGGGTGAACTTGAACCTCTGTGTAATCGTTTCAAAAATTAATATAAACCCTAGTTTTGTTATCTAGTGTGCTAGATGATTGTGTGATTTTCTTGTGTGGTGACTTGGATTGACTGTGGGACAATACTTGGGACGAGTATGAGTAGGTGTAAATGTTAGTAGAGGCCTATACTACCGGAAGCACAATACTCGCAATTGGATCAGGAAAAGTCACAAGGTTACCAAGAAACTAGTAATTGATTCTATTTTATTCAAAGTATGTCATTACCATTGTTTCGGTAATGACTAAGATGATGGTTGTTATTCTGACCCTAGTGGTAATATCAAATTAAGTCCGCTACGATGAGTTTGTTACATGGTTCCGAGAGCCGAGTTCGATGTAGCATCTGAGTGAAGTCAGAAGATTGAAATCAATGTGATCATTAGTATCGCGCTTGTTGTTAAATAAGTAGTAACTAGAAATGCTACCTGCTAAAATGTGATTATATCACATTAGAACATGAAGGAAGGTTTAGTTTGTTCTGGAGTTTGACTCTAAGAGACCTGAGTCTAAGCATTGCATCATACGATGAGAGGTCATTAGAACATGACCCATCGGTCTGTTACAATAGATGAAGGAAAGTACTGATACTGAGAAGAATAAGAAGTCCTCAATAAGGATTTATTTTGTAATGCGGAGGTTACGATTGAAAGTCCAACATAGAACGGAAAGTAGATACAAGATTGAGCATCGCATGTAGTCAAGAAGCCCTAGAGATAGATATTCTTTCGAGGAAACATAGAAGATACGTTTATTACCTAGGATGAAGAGATAACGTATAGAATCAATATACAATCCCTATTTCGTTGATGATTCCCGGACGTAATCATCCTAAGGGGGGGTAATTGTAACGCCCGTAGATCAGGGCTAATCAATTTAAGGACAATGGGCATCAAAAATGACTTTTTGATGCACAGATTATTTAGAATGAATCATCTTAACTAAGTTGTAGTAGTCGTGACAAGGATTCCAGATATATAAAGAATGCCGAAATCCGAGTTATAACGAGGAAGTTATGACCTGTCGAAGTTTCGTGACAGAACCGGTACGAAACTGAGTGACATAAATAGTGAATTTACGATAGAGCGATATTTAGTCTTAGTGATCTAAACGAAAGTCATAGAATACGTTAAACCGAGAGCGTGCATAAAAAGAACGTCTAAATCTAACTTCGTATGAGGAAGTTATGATTTTTCGAAGTTTCGACTTAGCGGTATGCAGCCCAAAGTTCGAATATGAGATCGAGTGGTTTCTAGCCGAAACAATCCAAACGAGAATCGAAGATCTCGTCGATAGTAGTCCAAAGATAAAAATAAAGACGAAAACAGACGTCAGATGAAGAAGTTATGAATTTCTAACGGAGTTTTTCTATCACGGCCTACTAAAAATAATATAATAAAAATAAATTCAAAATTAGCCGACAGAGTCTAAACGAGAGTTGTAGAGCATAATCTCACCTACGCGTGTATATAAAGAGCATCGAAAACGGAGATCGTATGTGAGAGTTATGGTTTTCTGAAGTTCGAGGCACGCATCCCAAAGGAGGAACGCCCCGCGTTCGGAAGGGGAATGCCCCGCGTTCATTACTAGGCCTCGGATTGGCCACGTCGCCCTCTAGTCGCATAGCCATCACTTCTGAAGCTCGGTAAGCAATGACGCACCAGAACGCACAGCGTTCGTCCAAGGAACGTGCTGCGTTCGGGGGCAAGACCCAGCCCTATAAATTGAGTTCAAGACCTTTGGGTTTTGTTGCTACTTTTCTTTCCTTCACACCTTATTATCTCGATTTACGTGCAAGTTACACCCCCGAAGCCCCGGTATCATCCCGACTCCCAAAGCAAGTCTCGAAGCTCCGAAGATCCCGAGTGGAAAAGAGTTTCCGAGCCGAAGCTCTACCCGCGAAAAGCCCGGTGTGTGAAGATATCCCAGATTCACCGACAAATACTACTTTAACAGCCGTAGTGCTATCCGATAATCGTCTTATAAAGTGAGTGCATACTCCCTTTCATGAACATGATTTTAATACAAGTATTGTTTGAATGTATTAAATATATGTTTTGTGTGAGTTATTTGATGATGTCTGAATTATGTGTTAAAGAACATACCTGATTTTTTTATGATAGCTTAGGTTAAAGAGTAAACCTAAGGTTTGTTATAATGGTTATGGGGTAGTTTCTCTTTATGAGTACGAGCGAGATATATACAGAGAATAGAACTTTAATATGCCATTGATCCGGAAGTATGGATTAGACATAGTTATTCATCCCTAGTCCGAGAGTATGGATTAAGACTTAGTCAATTGTCATTAATCCGGGAGTATGGATTAAGACTTAGTTAATTGTCATTAATCCGGGAGTATGTATTAGGACATAGTCAGTTGTCCTTAGTCCGGGAGTATGGACAGGACATAGAATCTGTCATTAGTTCAGGAGTATGGATTTAGACATAGACCAATTGTCCCTTATCCGGGAGTATGGAATGGGCACAATCATGGACTCGAGAATATGGATTAGATCTGGGAATAAGAGTTAGAATTTGAGGTCCAGGGGTATAGATAGTCTCGTTGAGAGGATTGACAGGGTGGGGTAAAAGTTGGTTATATATATATATATATATATATATATATATATATATATATATATATATATATATATATATATACACACACAGAGAGAAAATTTTATATTGTGTGAATTCTAAATTATATATATATATATATATATATATATGTGTGTGTGTGTGTGTGTTATAACATTGTGGGATTGAAATCCCTATGTACTCACCAGGTTTTCCAAACCTAACTCACTCAATATTTTTGTATCACAAGTATTGATACAAAGGCACATTACACTGAGAGATTAAAGAGATGTATATCAGTGGTGTAGATGAATGTAAGTTCGGTTTATGCTTATGTGTCTGTATTGACCAGGACATCCCAAATGTTTTAAAACAAATAAAATACATCTCTTTGGAGATGCTTGGATAAAGTATTTATCATGTTTTCTGCGGACATATTCCGCAACAGTTTTCTTTAAAAGATTACTCTGATTTTCAAACAAAGCATAAACAAATCGGTCTTTTTTGGCCGTGAAATTTGGGGATATCACAGTACCTGTCTACTGATTTCCTGAGAATAGAAGTAATTTTGAAAGAGTATCAGCATAAAGCAGGTGAGTTTATAAGCATGTTTTTGAAAGGAAAATCGGTTAATGAATCAATGAATGTATTTGTTTGTTTCCAAGAAAATCTATTATTTTCTAACATGAGTATTTTGTCACTGAATCTCATAATGTATTAGTTCGTATGTCTAGTTACCATTGAATGTGTTGTGCATTGTTGTTATGAATTCGAAAAATCCTGACTATCACCATTATGTATAGTATTTTCAGAAAATTCTAAAAACTCTAACATGTATGATAGTTCTATTACTTTATAATAAAACTAATTGAAGTTATTACCATTCATACATTAATCATATATTCTTAGTACCAACTTTATGAGTTGTTATAACCATACTTGACCATTGAATTGCCTGAACGACGTTCTTTAAGTGTCAGAATCGAAATGACTTTGTCACCCAGGCCTCCCGGCCTAACTGTAGCTAACAGTTATGGTGTGGGATTGTCAATCCCGTATAGATCTATACACAAACTCACGTTCTCTCGCGAGGAGACTCTGGTTATAATCTCAGGACTTTTGTTAGTACTTAAGTAAGTACGCAAAGAATGCTCACTCATGAAATGTTATACTAACGATTACATGTAGAATAAAATGAATTTTTGAATAGAACTAGCTGAATATAGGTCTCATAAACTGTACTCTATATAGTTTATATGTTTGATCACATTGAATCTATGTTTGTACATTGATAAGTCAATTATTCCATAAACTATACATATTATAGCTTATATGTTTGATAATGTATTTGTGATAAACATTGAAAATCTCTATGAGTTGTGTTGAAAACCTCCCTTATGCTCAGCAATATACAAAAGGGATGAAATATCTGGATATTTGATAAATGTATGAAAACTGTATGGTTGTGTCAATTGCATCAGTTTTAAGTGTTTTGAAACTCGTTTTGTAATATTTAACAAGATCAATGATGTTTAGCTTGTATCCCCCCCCCCCCTTGAAAACGTTAAAACTGTAAAGAAATAGGGGTATGAACTCACTTAATTAGGAGTGGCTTGGATGAATGACAACAACAAGATGCTTGGTATGCTAAGTAGAGTCTCGGGAACAATCCAGTCCAATTAAGCACATATTAACATGTATAGGCCTACAAATAGTGTCTAGAACCACTTAAAAATCATAGGAAACACCCTTAGGATGTAGGAAACACTCACAATGAAGTGTTAGAATCAAGAATGAGGGACAAGGAGGTGTTCACGGCCAAACCTTCATGGGTTCACGGCCCAAGAGGTGTTCACGGCCCATGAACTCATGAAGGGTTCACGACCCAAGATGTGTTCACGGCCCAAGAACACATGAATATTTGAAGGGTTTTCGGCCCGCTATGAAGGGTTTACGGCCCATGAAGAAGAGTTCATGGCCCTATGAAGGGTTCACGGCCGTGATCTCTTGAAGACCATGAAGATGGTGATGAAAAGTGATGAATCAAGGCTAGAATCAAGTGGGTTTCTAAGTATGAACAAGTAAGGGATGGAATACTTACGTTTTGAGTCCTTAAAGAGTGTTCATGGTTGAAGATAGTTGAGAGAGAATGAGGATGTTCACGGCTGGAGCTTGAAGAAATGAGGATAAAAATGTGTGAACCACATATATATAGAGGGTGGTTCACGGCCCAAGCATGGGTTCACGGCCGTGAACCTAGTTTGTGGCCGTGAACTCCCTTTGAAGGTGTTCCAGGCTCGATTGCAAACTACAGATTCCAAGATAACGCTTCCTAACATTCAACCCCTGAGTGTAGTAGGCTTAAAGACTCTCAAACCGACCCTGAATACAATGAAATGATAACAGAAACGAGTTTGACTTCTATTGGATGAATTTGATTTACAGATAAAGATTTCAGGTTGTCACAACTTCATGGCATGGAAATATACCATTGTGTCACGTTTTGTAACCAGGGTCTCTTGGAGGGAGAGCGTGAATTTGTGTATAGATCTATATGGGATTGACCATCCTACAACTTGCTGCTAGCTACAATGGGACCTGCTGGTCTACTGGTGACGAATGTCATACCATTTCGACATCTTCGAACGTCGTGTTTTACTAGTCAATCAAGTATGGTTATAATCTCATCACATTTTACCTTAATTGAACAATTGGTTTAAGGTAATTAGTACAATGGCAGTTACAATATACAATACTATTGTACATCTTCATTTTCCCATTACATTCATATAGTGATCTTCTCACTTAAATGGAAATGTAAACTATTTTATGGTAATGATAGCCATACTTGGGAACAACACTCACTTTTACAAAAGAACAAACATACAGAACAGTTGGGTCTTGGTAGAAGACTACATTTCATTATAAGTAGAAAATATAGGATTTTCTAGGAGATACAAACATTTACATCAATCACTTACAAACACTTTCATCAAACTTATACAAACATTGACACTAAAATACTTATGAACTCACCTGCTTAAATGTTGATCTACTCTTTCAAAATAATTTGTATTCTCAGGTCACCTATAGACAGGTACACTGGACCAGGTTTTGAGAAGACGGAGCACATTCGAGACTCGTCTTTTATTTTGATTCATATTTTGGTGTCTTTCAAACTATACACAGAACACACTTGTATTAAATTATATTATTAATGCAACGGATGATGTTGTTGCTTGTTTGCTATTGTGTACAGTGGCGGATCCAGAACTACGGTGTAGTGGGGCCCATTGTTGTATAAAAATTAATTAATACATAAATAATAGCAATTATATATTAACTTTCAAGGTTTTTCTTTCAGATTTTATGCAAATTGGGTGCCAAAAATGTTTAAGTGGGGACCATATATGTAAATTTTTCTAAAACATTATATTTTTTACATATACTATTAGGTGGTTAAACCTTTTAAGTGGGGGCAAGGCACCCCATTAAAAGTGGTTGCATCCGCCACTGATTGTGCATTGTTATGATATTGTACATAACGTCATCCGCCCTTGAATGTTTCCGTCGTTCTGCTTTGGGGGTGTGACACCCACCTACTATATAAATGCACATGTTATTGGTTTAAAAACGTAAAATGTCTTAAAAGAATTATAATACATTTAAACAACATCCGTACTTCAAAATTATTTCTTTAAATCATGCAACTTATGAAAGACATCAATAAGACAACTTTTAAAAGACATATATAGTAATTATAGGATGTCAATATTTAAAAGGTTATAAAACATATAAACGCATCCATAAGGTCTTCCTCCTCCATAGTAAAAATTGAAATCATGAAACTTGGTGGTGAACTGATTATAGCTGGCACTCCTTCCAACATTCAAAATTTGAGTAAGCCATGCAGTGTAGATGCTTTGGCTCCAAATTCAGCATTTCTAGGCAACCTAATATGATATTGTAAGGGTAAGGTCTCTAACTATCATCACGTTGAGTAGAACCTTCTTTTTTAGGTACCAATGTTTCTTCCAAGTGTAAGTAATAAGAGAATCTTGCCTTAGGGTCATATGTTATTTCCTATAAAATCCATTATTGATAATGTGGACTCTTGTATGTTATTTCTTCATGAGCTCAGTAATTTTTTAAAGCATGGTTCAAACATTATATCTGCTACACTTCCACCATCTGTATTTACCTAGTGGATATCAGCTCTTCCTACCTAGGTTTGGATAAAGAGATGTTTGGTTCCCTAACAATGTAATTAGATTTGTATCATCAAGGTGTAGTCCACCAATCGGTACCCAACTTATGTTGAATAGCATCATCACCATGGTGGAGCCGATGACATGGATGTATGAGTATTTTCATGGAGAAGGTATGGTAGGGTGATTTTTGGTTGAATTGTTTGTCATATTTGTGAATCTAGCATTATCTTCACAAAGTTAGGTTATTACTAGGACTAGAGTTATGAGTTGCTGATTGTTAATCCTACCAATGCTGCCAATAATGCAACCAAGTCTAAAAGATGGTAATTTCAGTAATGAAAATCTCGAATAAAGTCTCAATATTAAGTTTATAATTTAATTCCAAATTAAATTTTGTTTACAAAAAAAAAGAAAAAGACAAATTACCAACTAAAACTTCAAAATAACTCTTTTTAGCTGGTTTCGTAGATTTAACCAATATTTCATCTTTTTCGTTAATTTGTCAAAATATTAAGACTTTTCTGAAGATTGTGTTATTTTTTACAAATAAACAAAATATTTAGAGCTTCTAAAGATTACCCTTGAACTAATGTATATTATTATTAACAAATTATTTACAAAATATAACATATTATAAACAAAAAAAATATAGTTATTACTAATTTCTAGGAATGAAAAAAATGGACTAACTACCCCCCCCCCCCCACACACACACACACACACACCAATATTGTTTGCTGACAACTTTAAATTGTCTAAGATCCTCTTACACATTGTTGTGGATGTAATAGTAAGATGCAATATGTGTGTTCCTCTAATAATGGTGTTCCTTTTATATTCTTTAACATGACCAGTAATCAATCTCCATATGTTACCTGGTAACAACTATCGGATAACACATATCCATCAAAGGTGAAAAGTCAACATTGAATGATAGCCACAATGATACATAAGAGGATCATAGACAAAGTGAAGTTGTCAGCAAGCAATATTAGAGGGGGGATACTTAGTCCGTTTTTTCATTCATAGAAATTAACAACTATATTTCTTTTATATATATATATATATATATATATATATATATATATATATATATATATATATATATATATATAGGGAAAAGTGAATATACCCTTAAGGGTATATAAGCTTAGGTACCCAAACTCATCATAATACGTTGTTTTGTATCATATAATACATTCTAATTGTCTAATGTTCTTATAATTTAACTTCTAACTTGATTTACTTCCAAGATTTTTATAAATTACACATTTATCTTTCTCTTACATAATTTTCATTTTCATCTACAATATATAGCCTAATAAGTGTTCGGCAAAAAGATGTGATGTAAGAGAAAGATTATACGGAAATTTCGAATATCTTGAAAGTAAATCAACTTAAGATTGAAGTTTATGAACATTATAATGAATATATCAAACAAAATGACGTATTATGGTGTGTTCGGGTACCTAAGCTTATATACCCTTAAGGGTATATTCACTTTTCCCATATATATATATATATATATATATATATATATATATATATATATATATATATATATATATATATATATATATATATATATATATATATATATATATATATATATATATTATTCTATAAATGATTTATTGATAATAATATACATTAGTTCAAAAGTAATCTTCATAAAAGTCTCAATATTTTGGTTATTGATAAAAAAAAATCACGTAATCTTTAGAAAAAACCAAATATCTTGAGCAATTGCTAAATCTACGAAAACAACCAAAAATGGTTATTTCTAAGTGTTAGCCGGTAATCTAACCATTTTTATAAACAAAATTTAATTTTGGATTAAATCATAAACTAACCTAAAATATTAAAAACTTTATTAAACATTTCCCTACCGTAAATGTGTAATAGTTGGATTGTTTTCCTAGAAGTGTAACCAACTTAATCGGACTTCAAACCTGTTAAATATGTATATTGTCAGTTTTAGATCATTTTAATAGTGGCAATTTATACTTCAAATTTAATCGTCAGATAATTCCACAGTAAATTGGTAATTTTCATTCTATGTTTCATATAATTTTCTTTTCTTCATATCATATATACATAAAATAATACAACTATGCCTTACAGATCAGATCTTCTAATAGCTGACCTCAGCAAGACAAATCTCAATATCTGAAAACATCATCCTCTTTCTTAAGAAAAACAAAGTTCTTTGTTCAGCAGATCTTAAGGCAAATACCTCAAAGTCTCGAACATCAATCGTACTTATCATTCCAACACATAAGCATAGATACACAATGTCGGAGTATGTAAAACCTAGTCTTCTGTTGCTTCGCCATAATCAAACAACCATGTTGGCTGGTGGTTTCCCGACGAAGTTGTCTTCGGTACTCCGATGTTGACCGGATTAAGTACGAATAAGTCTTCATTCTGGTTTTTGAGTTGTAGCTCGGCGATAGGGAAGAAGGGGAGTAGTTGTAGCAGTATAAAGCTCTATAATTAATGCATGTGTTATAAAAATAGCTTCACGATTTTGTTTTATACTATATAGGCTGTTTAACAGTCTTCACACTTTGTTTGAATTTTTTTAATGTCTCTTTCGTTTTGACTCATTTTATTTTTTAAAAGAGTGTTAAATTATTTTCAGTTAACTGCAAATTGCATTAAAAGAAATATATATATATAAAAACACAATAATTTGACAGAAAATATAAAATTTGTGCATCCACCCTCAAACATATAATTAAAGATTTGTGGCGAAGTCTTTGGACTAAAGGTTGACAACATTTTGATTAAGGACCAAAGCGTCAAAGATTCTGGAAGTTGGACTTCTAGAAATGCTGGAAAAAAAAAAACGAAATATTATTTTGTTAGGAACCTTCAAACAAGGTCTTGATTAAAAAATAAAAACGAAACAATAATTTTCACCTTACAATAAAATACGAAATATTATTTTGATAAAAGACAATTGTTACTCATTATTTTTAGTTGGATTTCAATTGAATACCGATTTGATTATGGTTGAAGTAACTTCTACAAAAACTTCACCTCTCCGACAATAAAAAGCTTTTGAATGGATTTTTTAAATACAAACAAAATTTTGGAAAAAAAAAAGTAAAAAAGAAAGAAACTATGACAAGAGATGCACTTATATAATAATTTGATATAAGACAATCCAGAAACTTGTAAAATATAGGACAAAATACAATTAAGGGGATGTTTGTTTTATCTTTTTGCCATCAAAAGTCCTTTTTATAAAAGAACTTTTCACAAAAGATGGTTTTAAAAATGTGTTTGGATTAACTTTTGAGAAACAAAAGTCAAAAGTTGTTTTTAAAAGGTGTTTGGTTTAACTTTTGCATGTAAAATGACTAAAAAGGACATGCTTATATATTTACAATTATTTAGTAATTTACATATATTATTTTCAACTTAACAATTTTTTTTTAAATACATATTATAATTTTGTAAACATTTTATTAGAAAATATAAAATATACAATTCTTTTAAATATTCCTAAATTTTTTATTATAACATTAAAAAATGTTCATACAAATTATAAATAATTCATAAAAAATATCATAAATAATATTACATTCGTCTTCGCAATGTGTTTATATCTTGTGCAATAATATCTCGTATCGCTGCCATATATAAATCATCACCACTCGTGCGACGTGTACTTGGACCTTCTTCGTAAACTTCACTACTAGTATCACTTCGTATGGGATTGTAGGATTCTTGTTGTGCCCTATTAAACATTTCATCAAACCTACCAAACTTTCTAATATAGTTATGGATCGCCATCGATGCTATCACAATTTTAACTTGGTTCTTATACTTGTAGTTAACATGCATGTCTCTTAATAACGCTCACCTAGCTTTCCACACTCCAAAAGTTCATTCAATGATATTCCGCAATGATGAGTGGAGATAGTTAAATTTCTCTTTCGGTCCACGAGGTTCACGAACAGCAGCCGAGTGTTCACGTCGAAAATCCGGTAAATGATAACGAATATTTGTGCCTTTGTATGGAGCAAGATACCCTCTAGTATTTGGATATCCGACATCAACAAGATAATATTTATCTGTAATTAAAACAAACAAATTATTTTTTCCTTTCAAAAAAGTAGTAAAAATATAAAACTTGTGTTCCAAAAAAATTATACTAACCACCAGTTGGATATGGAAAATTAAAATCTGGTCTCTGTAGGGCTTCATTGAAAATTCTTGTGTCATGTGTAGTCCCCTCCCAACCGGCCCATACAAATGTAAAACACATGTTAAAATCACAAACAGCCATTATATTTTGTGTTGTATATCCCTTTCGACCAATGTACTTCGCTTCCTCGTTTTGTGGAACTAATGCCCTAACGTGTGTCCCATCTATAGCACCAACGCAATCCTTCAAATACAAAAATGTATCATAAATAAACGATTTGTTAAAGTTTGACTACTAAGAAAATGAACATTAGATAATACCTTGAACATTGGGTAATACCGAGGGTTATTTAATATAAATTCGGGAACATCATCATTATAGTTTGCGTCTGGCTTGATGATGCCGGCACTCAGTTTTAGCACGGCTTTCAAAACTGTATGGAAATGCCTATGAATTGTTTCCCCCGAATGGTTAAAAAACTCTTGCACAAATTTATTGCTACACCCATGAGCCAACGTCATCAAGAATATTCCTACAGATTCCTCAATAGATATATTTCGTGTTTGTTGTAGCCCGTAATTTGTAGCAAGATCTGCGCATAACTGTCTAAAAACCGGTACGTGCAATCTAAACATCTCATAACACCGTCTAGGATGTCCATTTAGTACTTCATTAATAAACATGTTCCATGTGCGGTCTGAAGTGTGACATGGCATACGTACGTTACGAGCTAGTATTATCCCTTTTAAAGCTAATCCACATAACATTTTAAATTGTCTATCCTCTTCCACCCACCATTCTTCATTATCATTAGAAGAATTAGAGTCATCACTATCCATCCTACATAATACAAATAAAAATATGTCAAACAATAACACATAACATAAAGACAAACAATAACACATAATATAAAATGTCAAATACATAATGTCAAAGGACAACACATAATGTTAAAACATTGTAAACACATAACACATATTCCTAAAACATAATGTCAAAGCATAACACATATTGCTAAATCATTATTTCATAAGTAATCTAAGGCACCCCATCTTGGCTTCGTCAGTCGTTGGAAACATAAAAGTTTCACGGTTTTGCTTTTTGGTGAACACAAACAATGCTTGTGAAAATTCGTTGGAGCCTTCACGAAAATCGTGAAACTTGGTAACAATGGCCATGCAATTTGCTATTGTTGGCGAAGGATTATTTTGTGGATAAGTTTGTGTGCTTTTTGTTGATATGGCATCCAATAAAGCATCTACTTTTTCTTCAAAAACTGAACTTTTACTCTTGGTTGAACGGTTGTTGGAAACAAGCTTAGACTTATTTAGAGGGTGTTTGTTTTATCTTTTTGAACCAACTTTTACACTTTATCTTTTCCAAAAAGTTAAAATGGGGTAAAAGATGTTTGGAAAATGTAAAAGATCTTTTAAAAGTTACTTTTACTCTTGGTTGAACGGTTGTTGGGTGCGGATACATGTTTGCTATAAACAGGATGAAAATTGTTTAATTCTAGTTAAAATTTTCAAAACAATATAACATTTTAAATAAACGGTTTGATCTTAGGTTGATATATTTAGATTTTTTTTTCAGCACTATGACATGTTAATGTCATAGATAAACGGATTGAATTTAGGTTGTTTTATTTAAATTTTAAAAGTTTACATAAAATAATGATAATCAAATGAAATCCATTAGACTACTCAGAGTAAGCAACGCCCACTTCCATTATTGCGCCTCATAACACGTGATAACGCCAATGAACACCGTCCCTCCCTCCCGTTATATTACATGTTAAAGGCTTTCGCGTTACTTCCCGTTACCAGCATCATATTTGGTAACGCCGATTTTTTGTTTTTTTAGCCTAATAACTCATGTGGGCGTTGCCTACACCCACCTCTCTTAGATTTTTTATTTTTATGGTTTAAACCTTTTATTTTATTATATTTTTTCCATAAAAGGCATTCTATTTTGAAAATAACTTCAATCACAACCACTATTAAAACACTCATAGTAAGAACTATCTGAAATAAAACTTTTAAAATAAAATTTCGAACCGTTTTGTTAAATATATATATATATATATATATATATATAGAGAGAGAGAGAGAGAGAGAGAGAGCTAGGTTCAAATGTTGATTGATATCTATTGTGTGAACGTATGGATGGTGATATTCTGTGACAATGAAAGAAAATACGTTATTTAATAATGTGAATGTGTTCATTCTTACGAAACTATTGTCATTATCACACATTCTCACTACTTAAATAATTTGTAAGGTTATTATAGACTTTTTTATTATTCTTATTCTGTCAAAATGATTATCGAATTGTATTCTGTAAGAATGAAAATGAGTGTAAAACGATGCATTAGAACAAAATTTAATAAAAATTAGTGAGAATGCATGAAAATGACAATAGTTGAATAAGGTTTAACGTATTCACATTACTATACAACATATTTTTTTTAGTAATTCTCATAGAATAGCACTGATCACACGTCCGCACAATAGTTGTACATCCACATTATAACCTAGCCCTATATATATATATATATATATATATATATATATATATATATATATATATATATATATATATATATATATATATATATATACAAATGAGAACAAATTCTTATTTGAGAACAATCGAATTATTGTACACAAAATTACAAAAAAAATAATTTTCTTTTTTCTTATTTTTTATTCTAAAACTCCTACGCCCCACCTAACTACTCACTCAATTGAATTAGTCGGGTTGTATCTCACTTTGAAGCTGCAACACCGAAGACAACCGGAGGACCGTCGCCGGTAACGACCGGAACACCACCGGAAATCTACTTGAACATCGTTGAAACGATCGGAGAATCATCGGAACATTGCCTCTTCACTTCCTTGCTTCGCCTCCGAACATTAGCTTGTCGGAAAAGACCTATGTCTATCTTTGCTATTCCTAAACCACCTCCTTCTGCCTCTCCTCTTCCTAAACTGCCTCCTTGAACCGCCTCCTTGGAATCAGCTAGAAAATCACCTTATAAGAAACTACCTTAGTGGAAACTACATCTTTCTCGTCTCGTCTTTGATCTCGTTTTCACCAGCCACTAGATCTGGTTTAACCAGATCCAGAAATAAAGTAGAAAGCCACCAGATCTGGTTTCCGATCTAGTTTTACTGTTCACCGCGTCGCGACATTATCTTGAAGAGCCTCTGGATGAAATCAAATCTTAACTCACATACACAAACATATCCAAAAAAAGACGATGATAAGGAAAAAGGTAAACCAGATTTTGAACTTATTTTTCTTTAACTTATAAGTAACCTGCAGTGAGATCTATTGAATAATCAAATAGGTTTTCTTAATTCTTTCAAATAGATTTATGTTGACAAACGATGCAAGTCTAGTTGGAGGTTAACCAAGTTAATCCTAGTTTCACATTCGTTATTCCTAGACTTATAATCTCGATGGTCATCAAAATCATAAGACACGAGCAATCAAGCAGATGTTCATACAACTTAATTTACTTGACAATTAACAGCAAATAATTATCATTAACACGTAAGGATCTTTTAACAAGCTTGGCAAGATAAATTAAACATAAACAAACAATTCAATATAACAATTAGTCCAATAATCAAGGTTTCATTCAATCATAAACAAAAGTAAAAGGTTTTTACACCTAAATCAGAAACTAAACACATAATAGTATCACAATGGAATGCTAAACATGGTCATGTTAACAACCCATATGATTACCGACATGTATCCGCTCTGTAACCCTTTGATCTTCGCTCCCGTTAGCTTACCGGCCTTCCGGCCGCCTTCTAGACCCTTAAAACGGCTTAACAGAAGTTAATAATCGACTAAATTAGGTTAGAAGTCGAATCCCCCCCTCTGGTTAGCTGTTAATCGCCTTTTATAACCCTTGTAACCGACTTACGTACGCTGGGCCTAAGTCGGATTACGCTGGGCGTAGTGAAGATTAATACGTGATGAGGAAATCTGAATGCAAGCAGTTACGCGGGGCGTACATATCGTTTACGTTGGGCGTAACGCGTATTTGTCTGTTACGCTTAGCGTACTAGTTACTTACGCGGGGCGTAAACGGCTCCTTCAGTCTTTTTCCTTTCTTTTAGCCTCTAAGCCCAATTTCCGCTTCAGTCTTTTCTTTTGTGCTCTATTGACAACAAATAGCTGCAAATCATAATTCAAAGCATTATAAGTACTTTTTAGTTCTAAAAGAGAATAATAAAGGCCAAAATATTAAGATATAATGCATAAAAATATATATAAAAATACACATATCAAAATACCCTACACTTAGCCTTTGCTTGACCCCAAACAAATTTACTTTTATTTTACCAATATCGTACTAAACAATCCATTTAAAACTCAGCCATTATGTCAAGACCGCAACGCATGCATTTGTGTCTAAAATTTTCCTAAAGTACCCCCCATACTTTAAATACTCACAATCTTCATAAACACTCGCCCACTTCTTTCGAACAATGCTCATTTTATGCAACCCTCCGAATCCATCCTCAGAAAACCTTTTAACCTCAAGGTATTTTTGGTTGAGCAACCCAAGCATACATAATCTAGAATTACAACTTATGATACCACTATGGAGCTTTTTTAAATTCTTCACTTTCTTGATAATTTGATATTTGATTTCTTTGAATTCATCACCTTGTTTGATTTGATTTCTGGTATCTTCAACTTTTTGAATTCAAAACTTTGATCTTTTGATCTTCACTTTATTTGCTCCAAAATTCTTCAAACTTTTCTTGCAATTCTCTCTCTCTCTCTCTCTCTCTCTCTACATGTACCTCAATTTTTTCACTCAAAACCTATATGCTTAAGCAGGGGAGCTCAACTTCAACCTTTATTGGTTAATGATAATAATTTTCCTGGATACATTTCAGGTTTAGGCTGCTAAACATATTGCATCCCTCAAACCAAGAGGGGTTATGTTTTTGTTCCATGATTTCACTAAAATAAGGGAGGCCATAAATGCACTATAACGTGTATTGGCTCAACTAAACATTTGAGTTTTCATCGGATCATCTCATACAATATTAGCAAAAAATTTAAACTATCACTAGATTTTTCTAAATTAAACTATTATTTCAAGTTTTTAAATTTTCAAATTTCCTAAATCTAGCAATTTCCAAACTATTATTTCATTTTTTTTTTCATTATTTACTTCTACCGACCCCCTACCTCACACTTATTTCATACAATGTCCTCATTGTATGCATAAAACTAATTAAGCACATAAAACGGGAGAAAAAGGAACAGACTCCCCTGGGGTAGTTATGGCGAGATCGAATGGGGCTGCTACAAGTTGCTTCAAATATTGCTAAAAAACTGAAAACTAGAATTGGTGCTTCTGAATTTGCCGATAAAATCAAGACTGCCGACTTTGAAAATGTGGTGCAAAAGATTGCACACAAATGCAATGTGTAATAACCATGACGTGGGAAAATGTCGAACACGTCGTCTCGTCAAGAATGACATCCTTTTCTCGCGATGAAAACTCCCCCACAACATAGGAAAGTGTCAACCATGCCGTGGCAGCCGGGATGATACTTCTTCCTCGCGTCGAAATAAAACTCTATGGTGTGGGAACAGCTCATCTATATCATAAGAGTCAAAATATCGTATAAATGTCAATCTTCTAAACAATCGCTCACGAAATCAATATGCACCCCACACTTATGACAAATTGTGGGTCTTGACTATAATCTTTGAACTCTCACACGGCTCTCTCTAGCAACAGTCGGACCTAGCTGTTGAACTTACTTCCAGCTTTCTATGGGCGAAAATTCTGCAGAGATCTAAACAACCAAAGAGCATCAACATGGAAAACAAAAGTAAAACACCCTAAATTAAACTTAATTACACACCAAATCAAAATACTAATACTAAGCAACAAAAAAAACTAAAAAAAATATCACAAAAATAAAAAGGATAACTAAATCACTCATCATCTCCATCATCATGCTGCTGTGTCCCAGAAGTACCGGCCCCATCATGTCGTGGCTGGAATGGTGGTGGAAAAGGAACCGAGTACTGAAACCCCTAGTGGGCAAAGACTGTGGTCAACACATCCCCACACCACTGCTGTTGTCTCTCCACGTGTGCAACGTACTCACCAAGGTTCTGAACCCCCAAGTCAATACGGTCAATGCGTTGAGCTAAGTAACGCATATCAATCTCCGGCTCAGGTCTCTGTTGCGCTCCCCGAGGAGCAGGTCTACGCCGCTGGACCCGTCTCAGCTGTGACTCGACGGCACCCTCCTCGTCTGCCACGTCATCTGGTCGTACCCGCAAGACACCATCTCCGCCCCGCTCAAGTACACGCATCGACTCCAATAACTGAAGGCTCATCGGCCTCATATCATGCAACACCATCGATCTCGTGATCTCACACGTCAACAACTGATATGATCGAGCTAATCGCGTGATAAAATGCCCTCCACAAATCGGGGTATCCTCCCGAAGTCCCCTGGCCTTCCTACCCAAATACGCGGCTAAAGCAACTGGAAGGTTCAGGTGCCTCCCTGGAGTAACAAGTGCCCATAAAAAATACAAGTCTGTCGAAGGCACTCTCTCACTATTCTTATGGTGCGTGAGAGACATGGAAATCAAACGGTGCAGCAGTCTGTATGTAGTAGACCGAATCATCCTCCCCTGTGCAGTAGATGGCGTGTATACTCCCCCTGTAATCTCGGCACAAAAAGTGTTTTCATTATAGTCCTCTGGCTGGTTCGTGAGACAATCAGCAAGGAATGCCGGGAAGTGGACACTCCTCGTCTCGTCTACTATATATATCCCCACTCGAGTGGCAAGCTCTATGACACTGCACTCCCGACTCACACCCCCCCAGTCTGAAGGCAAAGGTTGTCCTATCATCGGGTGTCTTCCTAGGGTCATAGGAAACTGTAGCATAAAACTCCAGCAAAAATTCCCGATAAACAGGCTCCTGGATCCGGAATAATCGTGCCCATCCCTGACATACGAACAAATGCACTCCACTCGCGTCCGAGTGCGTGTATTGCAAAAAATCCTGACTCAACGCAGCAAGTCCAGTCTGGGTCGCCAATTCCCAGTCAAATGAAGGTGCTATGTCAATCTCCTTAGTGAGCAGCAGACTCAGATTGGTGACATATCGTGCCTGGGTTGCATCGTTCAGAGTTTGCGGAAATTGTAAGAAACGGTGATCGGTCACCTCCTCGGGTGGGTTGGTCCTTTGAGTTCTTCGGGCCATAATCTGCACAAATAAACACCAACACAAAACCAAAAAATATCAAAGCATTAACAATTTTTAAACCAAAATAATGGTTTTGGACTTGGTCTGTACGCTGGGCGTACATCCAGCATACGCGGGGCGTACGTCCAGATTTACTAATCTGTGTCGGTGTCCCCTGCTTGTTCTAAGGCCATAAACAGTCAATATATATTTACACGAGAATGATGAAGGGTAGTCAAAATATGGGCAAACTACTTAGGCATACGTCGAACGAAATCGTATATGAACCATATCACTCTTTCAACAGCCTTATACCAAGAACTGTGCAGGGCAGTCCGTCAATGGAAGGTTTTCGCTAGGCGCAAACCCGTAAAGACGAATCGATGGCTATTGCTTGGAATTAATGCTAATTAGGTCCTAGGGTTTAGTCCATTGGTCCGAATCAGTGTATTAAGACATAATCAAACACCAAATTTGTATGAAATCGACCCTAATGGACGAAGGGTATAAACTCTAGATTTCGCTTTATCCTCAATACCTCTATTTCCATGAAAATAATCCCAAATCAAAGCAATAGGGTATTTGAATAACATACCTTTGTGTCGAATTCTACAAGAAAAGAAGAAGAATCGGAGATTTCGTGGGATACGCGATCGTCTCAGTGCGGCGAAGTAGAAAGGAATTGAAAGAATAACAAAAAAAAGGCAAAGGTAAAATGATATAACCTGTTGCCGATTTACGCTAGGCGTAACCCCAACTCTGAGAAAAAGCCATCCGCGATCAATGGTTCATTACACTTGGCGTAAATACACTTACGTTGGGCGTAATTGAACTGAAATATTTCCTTTTCCTTATTTGAAATTCCTTTGTTTTAACTAATTAATTTGGGGACTTATAATTATTATTAATTAAATTTTTTTTTCTTTTAATTGCTTCAACAACAGCCATGACTTCCCGATGAGTGACATTTAAAAAAAAAAAATGAGACGTCATGATCACTTGTCTTTGTCGAGATCAAACAACAACGGTTGATCAAAACCTTTGCACGCAAGAATTGGTTTGCGAAAACAACCACTTTCGGGACCCGTTCGAATATTTCCTTTGTTTTCTTCGCACCTTTAACTAAAAGTAGAACAAGAGGTGACCTAACTAGTCAAGAACAGCAAGAGCTCGGTCTTCCACTTAACCACCACAATATGTCTTGCTATACTACGCCTCATGGATTGAGTTGGACAAATCAACAAAGTAGTAGGCTAAGCAGGTCAAGAATTCTCTAATCGCTTGTATTCTCGAAACCCATGAAAAAGGTAAAGTCAAACAATGTATACGATCCCAAATTCCTACAAATAACAACAAGAACCTTCCCGACAAGTGAAATGATATCAACGAAAATCAAACTAAAAATAAAAACTAAATAAAAACAAATAACTAATAATCAAATAAACTAAATTAATGACAAGTCGTTCCCCGGCAACGACGCCAAAAACTTGATGTGCACGAAAGTACCCACTAATTTTATTATTTATAACCTAACAAACTTAGACTAACTATGCACTTATAGGCAGTGTACCTAATCAGAATACAATATAGCTTAGGTAAGTCGGGTGTCGATCACAGGGAACGGTGGTGAGTTATTTTAAAATATTTGATTATAGGTTAGAAGTCACACGAAAAAAATAAAGAAGTAGTTTAATAAATCTCAAACGAACAATTAATTGACAACTCTCGATAAACTAACAGGAAAACAAATCTCTTAAGGTACTTTGGTTTAGATAAATTACACCTTAAAAGCATATACAATTGCATACACCAATTCATTTATTCATGTTCACCGATTCCTAAAATAATTAGATTCGCGTTCACTATAACTAATCCTTTACCAAACAAGTCAATTCAAACAGTGATCAGTTGATTAAACTAACATGCTTCCTAGTGTTTAGTTCGTATTAAGCAAGACTTGTAAATATAGTTAATCAAATTGGTCGTTCAATTAACCACTTGTTGATGGTCATCAAACAAGGCTCACACATTAACTTACTTATTCCCAAGTTAATCCTATTTTCACATTCGTTATTCCTATACTTATAATCTCGATGGTCATCAAAATCATAAGACACAAGCAATCAAGCAGATATTCATACAACTTAATTTACTTGACAATTAACAGCAAATAATTATCATTAACACGTAAGGATCTTTTAACAAGCTTGGCAAGATAAATTAAACATAAACAAACAATTCAATATAGCAATTAGTCCAATAATCAAGGTTTCATTCAATCATAAACAAAAGTAAAAGGTTTCTACACCTAAATCGGAAACTAAACACATAATAGTATCATAATGGAATGCTAAACACGGTCACGTTAACAACCCATATGATTACCGACATGTATCCGCTCTCCAACCCTTCGATCTTCGCTCCCATTAGCTTAACGGCCTTCCGGCTGCCTTCTAGACCCTCAAAACGGCTTAACAGAAGTTAATTATCGACTAAATTAGGTTAGAAGTCGAATCCCCCCCAAAACGGCTTAACAGAAGTTAATTATTGTCTTTTGGCGCCGTTGTTGGGGAACGACTTGTCATTAATTTAGTTTATTTGATTATTCGTTATTTAGTTTTTATTTTTAGTTTGATTTTCGTTGATATCATTTCACTTGTCGGGAAGGTTCTTGTTGTTATTTGCAGGAATTTGGGATCGTATACATTGTTTGACTTTACCTTTTTCATGGGTTTCGAGAATACAAGCGATTAGAGAATTCTTGACCTGCTTAGCCTACTACTTTGTTGATTTGTCCAACTCAATCCATGAGGCATAGTATAGCAAGACGTATTGTGGTGGTTAAGTGGAAGACCGAGCTCTTGCTGTTCTTGACTAGTTAGGTCACTTCTTGTTCTACTTTTAGTTAAAGGTGCGAAGAAAACAAAGGAAATATTCTAACGGGTCCCGAAAGTGGTTGTTTTCGCAAACCAATTCTTGCGTGCAAAGGTTTTGATCAACCGTTGTTGTTTGATCTCGACAAAGACAAGTGATCATGACGTCTCATTTTTTTTTAAATGTCACTCATCGGGAAGTCATGGCTGTTGTTGAAGCAATTAAAAGAAAAAAAAATTTAATTAATAATAATTATAAGTCCCCAAATTAATTAGTTAAAAGAAAGGAATTTCAAATAAGGAAAAGGAAATATTTCAGTTCAATTACGCCCAACGTAAGTGTATTTACGCCAAGTGTAATGAACCATTGATCGCGGATGGCTTTTTTGCGGAGTTGGGGTTACGCCCAACGTAACTTCGCTTTACGCCCAGCGTAAATCGGCACAGGTTATATGATTTTACCTTAGCCTTTTTTTGTTATTCTTTCAATTCCTTTCTACTTCGCCGCACTGAGACGATCGCGTATCCCACGAAATCTCCGATTCTTCTTCTTTTCTTGTAGAATTCGACACAAAGGTATGTTATTCAAATACCCTATTGCTTTGATTTTGGATTATTTTCATGGAAATAGAGGTATTGAGGATAAATCTAGGGTTTATACCCTTCGTCCATTAGGGTCGATTTCATACAAATTTGATGTTTGATTATGTCTTAATACACTGATTCGGACCAATGGACTAAACCCTAGGACCTAATTTAGCATTAATTCCAAGCAATAGCCATCGATTCGTCTTTAGGGGTTTGCGCCTAGCGAAAACCTTCCATTGACGGACTGCCCTGCACAGTTCTTGGTATAAGGCTGTTGAAAGAGTGATATGGTTCAGATACGATTTCGTTCGACGTATGCCTAAGTAGTTTGCCCATATTTTGACTACCCTTCATCATTCTTGTGTAAATATATATTGACTGTTTATGGCCTTAGAACAAGCAGGGGACACCGACACAGATTAGTAAATCTGGACGTACGCCCAGCATACAGACCAAGTCCAGAACCATTATTTTGGTTTAAAAGTTGTTAATGCTTTGATATTTTTTGGTTTTGTGTTGGTGTTTATTTGTGCAGATTATGGCCCGAAGAACTCAAAGGACCAACCCACCCGAGGACGTGACCGATCACCGTTTCTTACAATTTCCACAAACTCTGAACGATGCAACCCGGGCACGATATGTCACCAATCTGAGTCTGCTGCTCACTAAGGAGATCGACATAGCACCTTCATTTAACTGGGAATTGGCGACCCAGACTGGACTTGCTGCGTTGAGTCAGGATTTTTTGCAATACACGCACTCGGACGCGAGTGGAGTGCATTTGTTCGTATGTCAGGGATGGGCATGATTGTTCAGGATCCAGGAGCCTGTTTATCGGGAATTTTTGCTGGAGTTTTATGCTACAGTTTCCTATGACCCTAGGAAGACACCCGATGATAGGACAGTCTTTGCCTTCAGACTGAGGGGTGTGAGTCGGGAGTGTAGTGTCATAGAGCTTGCCACTCGAGTGGGGATATATACAGCAGACGAGACGAGGAGTGTCCACTTCCCGACATTCCTTGTTGATTGTCTCACGGACCAGCCAGAGGACTATAATGAAAACACTTTTTGGGCCAAGATTACAGGGGGAGTATACACGCCATCTACTGCACGGGGGAGGATGATTCGGTCTACTACATACAGACTGCTGCATCGTTTGATTTCCATGTCTCTCACGCACCATAAGAACAGTGAGAGAGTGCTTTCGACAGACTTTTATTTTTTATGGGCACTTATTACTCCAGGGAGGCACCTGAACCTTCCAGTTGCTTTAGCCGTGTATTTGGGTAGGAGGGCCAAGGGACTTCGGGAGGATAGCCCGATTTGCGGAGGGCATTTTATCACGCGATTAGCTCGATCATATCAGTTGTTGACGCGGGAGATCACGAGATCGATGGTGTTGCATGATATGAGGCCGATGAGCCTTCAGTTATTGGAGTCGATGCGTGTACTTGAGCGGGGCGGAGATGGTGTCTTGCGGGTACGACCAGATGACGTGGCGGACGAGGAGGATGTCATCGAGTCACAACTGAGACGGGTCCAGTGGCGTAGACCTGCTCCTCGGGGAGCGCAACAGGGACCTGAGCCGAAGATTGATATGCGTTACTTAGCTCAGCGCATTGACCGTATTGACTTGGGGGTTCAGAACCTTGGTGAGTACGTTGCACACGTGGAGAGACAACAGCAGTGGTGTGGGGATGCGTTGACCGCATTCTTTGCCCACCAGGGGTTTCAGTACTCGGTTCCTTTTCCACCACCATTCCAGCCACGACATGATGGGGTCGGTACTTCTGGGACACAATAGCATGATGACGGAGATGATGAGTGATTTAGTTATCCTTTTTATTTTTGTGTTATTTTTTTTAGTTTTTTTTTGCTGCTTAGTATTAGTATCTTTATTTGGTGTGTAATTAAGTTTAATTTAGGGTGTTTTACTTTTGTTTTCCATGTTGATGCTCTTTGGTTGTTTAGATCTCTACAGAATTTTCGCCCTTAGAAAGCTGGCAGTAAGTTCAGCAGCTAGGTCCGACTGTTGCTAGAGAGAGCCGTCTGAGAGTTCGAAGATTATAGTCAAGACCAACAATTTGTCATAAGTGTGGGGTGCATATTGATTTCGTGAGCGATTGTTTAGAAGATTGGCATTTTTACGATATTTTGACTCTTATGATACGGATGAGTTGTTCCCACACCATAGGGTTTTATTTCGACGCGAGGAAGAAGTATCATCCCGGCTGCCACGACATGGTTGACACTTTCCTATGTTGTGGGGGAGTTTTCATCGCGAGCAAAGGATGTCATTCTTGACGAGACGACGTGGTCGACATTTTCCCACGTCATGGTTATTACACATTGCATTTGTTTGCAATCTTTTGCACCACATTTTCAAAGTCGGCAGTCTTGATTTTATCGGCAAATTCAGCAGCAGTTCCAGTTTTCAGTTTTTCAGCAATATTTGAAGCAACTTGTAGCAGCCCCATTCGATCTCACCACAACTACCCTAGGGGAGTCTGTTCCTTTTTCTCCCTTTTTATGTGTTTAATTAGTTTTATGCATACAATGAGGACATTGTATGAAATAAGTGTGGGGTAGAGGGTCGGTAAAAGTAAATAATGAAAAAAAATGAAATAATAGTTTGGAAATTGCTAGATTTCGGAAATTTGAAAATTTAAAAACTTGAAATAATAGTTTAATTTAGAAAAATCTAGTGATAGTTTAAAATTTTTGCTAATATTGCATGAGATGATCCGATGAGAATTCAAATGTTTAGTTGAGCCGATACACGTTATAGTGCATTTGTGGCCTCCCTTATTTTAGTGAAATCATGGAACAAAAACATAACTCCGCTTGGTTTGAGGGATGCAATATGTTTAGCAGCCTAAACCTGAAATGTATCCAGGAAAATTATTATCATTAACCAATAAAGGTTGAAGTTGAGCGCCCCTGCTTAAGCATGTAGGTTTTGAGTGAAAAAAGTGAGGTACGTGTAAAAAAAAGAAAAAAAAGAGAGAATTGCAAGAAAAGTTTGAAGAATTTTGGAGCAAATAAAGTGAAGATCAAAAGATCAAAGTTCTGAATTCAAAAAGTTGAAGATACCAGAAATCAAATCAAACAAGGTGGTGAATTCAAAGAAATCAAAGATCAAATTATCAAGAAAGTGAAGAGTTCAAAAAAGCTCCATAGTGGTATCATAAGTTGTAATTCTAGATTATGTATGCTTGGGTTGCTCAACCAAAAATACCTTGAGGTTAAGAGGTTTTCTGAGCATGGATTCAGAGGGTTGCATAAAATGAGCATTGTTCGAAAGAAGTGGGCGAGTGTTTGTGAAGATTGTGAGTATTTAAAGTATGGGGGTACTTTAGGAAAATTTTAGACACAAATGCATGCGTTGCGGTCTTGACATAATGGCTGAGTTTTAAATGGATTGTTTAGTACGATATTGGTAAAGTAAATTTGCTTGGGGTCAAGCAAAGGCTAAGTGTGGGGTATTTTGATATGTGTATTTATATATATATATATATATATATATATATATATATATATATATATATATATATATATATATATTTTTATGCATTATATCTTAATATTTTGGCCTTTATTATTCTCTTTTAGAACTAAAAAGTACTTATAATGCTTTGAATTATGATTTGCAGCTATTTGTTGTCAATAGAGCACAAAAGAAAAGACTGAAGCGGAAATTGGGCTTAGAGGCTAAAAGAAAGGAAAAAGACTGAAGGAGCCGTTTACGCCCCGCGTAATTAACTAGTATGCTAAGCGTAACAGCCAAATACGCGTTACGCCCAGCGTAAACTATATGTACGCCCCGCGTAACTGCTTGCATTCAGATTTCCTCATCGCGTATTAATCTTCACTACGCCCAGCGTAATCCGACTTACGCCCAGCATATGTAAGTCGGTTACAAGGGTTATAAAAGGCGATTAACAGCTAACCAGAGGGGGGATTCGACTTCTAACCTAATTTATGTTTAATTTATCTTGCCAAGCTTGTTAAAAGATCCTTACGTGTTAATGATAATTATTTGCTGTTAATTGTCAAGTAAATTAAGTTGTATGAACATCTGCTTGATTGCTTGTGTCTTATGATTTTGATGACCATCGAGATTATAAGTCTAGGAATAACGAATGTGAAACTAGGATTAACTTGGGAATAAGTAAGTTAATGTGTGAGCCTTGTTTGATGACCATCAACAAGAGGTTAATTGAACGACCAATTTGATTAACTATATTTACAAGTCTTGCTTAATATGAACTAAACACTAGGAAGCATGTTAATTTAATCAACTGATCACTGTTTTAATTGACTTGCTTGCTAAAGGATTAGTTATAGTGAACGCGAATCTAATCATTTTAGGAATCGGTGAACATGAATAAATGAATTTGTATATGCAATTGTCTATGCTTTTAAGGTGTAATTTATCTAAACCAAAGTACCTTAAGAGATTTGTTTTCCTGTTAGTTTATCGAGAATTGTCAATTAATTGTTCGTTTGAGATTTATTAAACTACTTCTTTATTCTTTTCGTGTGACTTGTAACTTATAATCAAATATTTTAAATTAATTCACCACTATTCCCTGTGATCGACACCCGACTTACCTAAGCTATACTGTAATCTGACTAGGTACACTGCCTATAAGTGCATAGTTAGTCTAAGGGCTCGTTTGATAGTTGCAAACTGGGTTAGAATTGACTGGGTTAGAAGTTGACTGGGTTAGAAGTTCTGACTGAGTTAATTTCTGACCGAAACTTGTTGTTTGATTTTGCATCTGATTGACCATGTAAAAACAATATATTACCCTCAAAAAATACTTTTTTATAAAAATTAATTCGGTTAATGGCTAAGGTCAAACAATTCAACATTTAGAATTATACACATAATATTATTGTACCCAAAATACCCTTGCTCATCAAGGCAACAACAAAACAAACAAACATACATGATTTTTATGCCCAAAATACCCTTGCTCATCAAGGCAACAACAAAACAAACAAACATATATGATTTTTATGCCCAAAATACCCCTGCTTCAAGGTTCCATTAAACTTTATAAAACTTTAACTAGTATGACAAAAGTTAACTAGAACATATATATATATATATATATATATATATATATATATATATATATATATATATATCAAACTTCAAACACAACACAACCCTGCTAAAACAAACGTAATCCATATTTCCATATTACTCATTCAATAATCCAAAAATTAACAAAATGCACACTAGTTCTCATGAAGGATTAAAGTTTTGCATTTATAACCAGACACATACCAATTAATGTTAGATGTGAAGAGCATTGCCTGATGAGCACATTCCTCAAGTAAACATACAATAACAACTCAAATTACAGGAAATTTTCCATAGATGACCCATACTCAACAAGCAATTCACTTGATAAGTTACAGGGAGTGAAACATATATGAGTAGTGAATACCATAAGAAAATGAACGACTGGCTCAATTAGAAGAAAATGTCCAAATATGAATTTTCCAAGAACATAAATGGTAATTTTTGATTTTTGATTTCGAGAAAGCAATGAATAAACAAATTAATAGCTATTTTGAAAAAGCAGAAAAGCAACAAGTAGCTAATCTGATTTATCAAAGGAGTAATAGATCCTAAAGTCGAAGGTGCAAGGACGGTCGGCACCAAAGGAGGAAAGCGTTGGCGGATGGGTGGTGGCAGACTGTCATGAAGATTGTGCAAGTCGTTCACCAGGGACAATGGAGGCAGAAGCGATTGGGGTTAAAATCGGAACAACTCTCAATTGGAAGGAGACAGAGCTCAGGGAGGCAGCGCTGGAAGGGGATGACGAAATCGCCGAGAGGAAGAGGGAGGGACACAGATCATGTCGCAACTGGACGAGAACAGACGGAAGGTCTCCGGTTGCGAGGTCGGAGGAAGATGACAGACTTTGGGTGGTCGTCGGTAGCAGGGAGAGCAGGGGAAAGGATCGCTTTTCTTCTTTGGATGCGTCTTCAGTAGGGCAAAATTGGAATTGAAGGCATTGATAATCTTTTGTCCCGGTCCTTCTCATTTGAAGAGGGGACCGAATCAGTGATTTATGATGGACCGAATCGATATCTTGGACCGAGTCCATGACTTTAAAAACAATATCAAACATGCTGAATTATGTTTTTTGGACCCGGTCCCCTTTTGGACTCAGTTAGAAGCTAAATCAAACGACCCCTAAGTTTGTTAGGCTATAAATATTAAAATTAATGGGTACTTTCGTGCACATCACTCATCGTCATCATCCTCACCGCCCAAAATAGGGGTTATTTCTTTAGAAGGTGTTGGAGACAAGGGTTTTGAAGAAGGTGGGGGTTCGGTTGTTACAGGAGGTTCGGTTGTTACTGGGGGTTCGGTTGTAACAGTAGGTTCGGTTACAGGTGGTTTGGGAACAGTGAAGGTATGTCGTGTAGTGGTGGTAGAAGTTGTGTCTGTGAAAATGGGAGTGGGAATAGGAATTGTAGTGAAGGGTTGAGAGGTGGTTATTGGAGAGATAGGAGGTTGAGAAGCTGGAATGGTAACAGATGGAGGTGAAGGAGGAAAAGAACCAACCGGAATTTCTGGAGTAGGGGAGCGAGGTGGAGTATCCCCTCGGCCCGAAGCCCCTTCATCAGAGCTTTCGCTCTCAGATTCTGAAGGAACTGCGTTCTTCTGCGTAGGAGGAACATATTCTGAATCCGAATCACTGGAGGATTGAAGAATAAGTCTCCTAGCGGGCTTCTTCTGCTTTTTTTGGGTTGAGGTTGAGAAGGAGCAACTTTATCAGTTTTTGCTTCTTGGGGGTCTGCCACTTGGCTGGTTTTGCGACCGGTCCCTCCTTCTGCGTTTCAGGCTTCTTACCCCTCTTGGCTGGCTTATCAGCCTCTTCAATGGAACGAAGCATTGTCGGCGTAAGCTCTCTTGGAGCAACAGAAGGACGCTTGTTGTACTATTGAAGGACGCTTCCTATACTGTTGAAGAACATTACTGTTGAAGAACATTCTCAAGTACCTACGGAGGACTAAGGCATGGGTCCTTACCCTTGGTGGGAGTGATGACTTGAGAGTAGTGGGGTATCGTGATACCAGCTTTCAGAAAAACAGGGATAATTTCCGCTCTCAGTCGGGATGGGTCTTTACCCTAAATGGAGGAGCAATTACTTGGAAAATTTCCAAGCAGGAGACAATAGCTGATTCAACTTGCGAATCAGAGTAATATCAGCAAGCGAGGTGGCAAAGGAGGCAATATGGCTGAAGAATTTCATTGGAGACCTTGGAGTTGTACCAACTATAAAGGAGCCTATGGAGATTTTCTGTGACAGCGAGAGTGCAGTTGCCTTAGCCAAGGAACCAAGGGATCACGACAGATCCAGGCACATCGATAGAAAATACCACTTCATTAGACATTGAATAGAAGGACTTCTCGTGGCAAAGAGGGTAGCATCAGATGAGAACCCAGAAGATCCCCTCACGAAGGGACTGAGCAGGGTTAAGCATTTACAGCATGCGATGCGCATTGGGCTGAAGGATGATATTAGTTTTAGTAATTAGATAGCTTTCGAAACTTATAACAGTTGAAATGTAATTGACATTTGATGTTTAAATAAAAGGTGTTTTTATTTGCTAGTATGGTATTGTCTTGTGTCAATTATTTACTATTGTTTCATTTTGCATGTTTTGACTTCCAAAATAATTATATTATTCAAACTATCCACAGTCGATCATACTTTCGAAGTAGGTATTGAAATAAGACTGTCATGAATTGGGTTTGTAGATTTATCTGAATTGTATTAGACATAGCAATTGTTGCTGCAACATTCATGAGTGCTCATAAGTTCTAAATATAGGGATTCAACTCACGCTCACTTGTATCACTTCATGGAATTTATCTCGAGTGATCGTGAGACAGTAATATCATATAAGTCTTCAAACCAAGAGATATGAGTTGTTGACTATGAGTTGGTTGTACATTGATAGTACAAAAATGCATCAGTAACTTGATGTTTTAAAACGTGTTGTTGTGTATAATTTGATGATTAGTTAGTACAAGCATATGAGTCGAAGTTTATCAATTCCTTTTAGTCCTTGGAGGATTAAAAGCGATATCTTAGGCCCCTCGATGATTTTGTTTTGACTCATGTGTCGGTCCCGACCAGAACTAAATTGATGTGTTTGATTAAGTTCTATGTCAAACAAATCGGAAATCGGGAAACAAACTGTTGGACAATAAGTACGAAGTTGTTCCATGTATTTGTCCAGATGATATCTTGAGAACAGAGGATTATATGATCACTTATCCTAAATGGCACAACTTAGTTCCACAAGACTTTTAAGAGCTACGATTGTTGGTCAGATCCTGAAGCCATACTTGCAATTATAGTTATTACACTTATCCAAGTGGGAGACTGTTAGATAAGGTGTCTAAGTCCATAACTATATTTGGTATGTACTTGACCTGATTTAGCATGTTCTATTTGGGTTGCATGGAATCGGAACAATTTGGATAGACTTTTGTGAGAAGAGGATATTTATGATTTATTAATATATTCTAATATATTAATATGAAATCATATTATTTAATTAGTATTGATCAATAATTAGTTTGGAATTAATTTTGTGATCAAAATAGACTAATTAAACAAATGGGGATTGACTTGGTAAATCATTCATTCTTATAAAGTGGGCTTATGATCCATGGTTCTTCATGTTGGGATAAACCCATGTGGTGACCCATGGATACTCCATGGAGTTTAAAACCCATGGATCATGAGGAATGTGGAAAGTCATGAGTTACATGGTGTAACCCTAATGTGCACACTATATAAGAAGCCTCATAGCTCATGAAATGGCACCTTTAAGTGATAAGAAGTGAGGGCCAGCCGATTTGTGAAGCAAGTGTTCTTCTCTCAAGTTGCTCCAATTGTTGGTGGTGTTGTGTGAAGCATTTGAGGCATCACATTTAGGGTGCTAGGCTCACAAAGTCTTAAGGAATCAAAGCTACAAGAAAGGTATGTCATTCTACTAGAATTTTGTATTATATATACCCTATGATACGCTAGTTAGGATGAAACCTTGGAAAAATGAAGGTTTGCATGTATAATACATAAAACATAGATCCAAGGTTTTTAGGGTTGCATGCACATCGTAGGAGTGTTAGAATGCTCAAAACCCAACATGTAATCACATATGATTATATTTATCTAATTACATATGATTTATCTGGACAAGATTCATCTTCGCATTCTCGATTCAATAATTGTTCTTTATCTATTTTAATTATGTGATTAAATACATTTCATCAGATGTGATTATATGTATCTAATCACATATGATTTTATTTTGAAAAAATATTTTTTATATAAATCATATGTGATTAGATACATATAATCACATGTGATTATGTACACTCGAACAACAATTGAAGCAAATATGTGAAAACAAATCTTGTCCATATAAATCATATGTGATTAAATACATATAATCACATGTGATTAAATACATGAGACAAATTATGGAATCGAAACCACAAAAATAAATATTGTCCGCATAAATCATATTTTATTAAATATACAGAATCACATATGATTATATGTATCCAATCACATATGATTTTTGTGGAGAAGATTCATCGTCACATTCTCGATTCAATAATTTTTTCAACTTTAATCCTACGTGATTAAATAAATCTAATCACATATAAGTATATGTATCTAATCACATCTAATTTATATAG